>NW_007248638.1:1301-3309 GCF_000164805.1 Carlito syrichta | reverse complement strand
TTTTTTTTTTTTTTTTTTTTTTTTTTTTTTTTTTTAAGTCAGAGTCTCACTCTGTTGTCCAGGCTAGAGTGCAGTGGTATGCTCACAGTTACTGCATCTTTGACCTGCTAGACTCAGGTGATCTTTCCACCTTGGTGTTCCAATTAGCTGGAGCTACAGGAACATGTCACCATGCCGGGTTACATTTTTTATTTATTGTAGAGATGAGGTCTCGACATGTTATGCAGTCTGGTCTTGAACTCCTGGACTCAGGCAATCCTTTTGATTTGTCCTTCCAAAGTGCTGGGTAGTTTTAAATGAATTTCAAAGTAAATTGCAGCCAGTTCTCTTTCAGCCTTCTTAGGTATGGTAGTGTGTTGGGTGGAGCTTGGATGGGGAAGCTGGCTTGTTCCCAGGCATGTGTGAAGGCCCTTCAGGGTAGAGGGTGGGTCAGGGATGCGAAAGGAAGAGGAATGGGTTGTTGAGTCAGGCCTGGCCTCCCTAAATAATGTTGGTGAGCCCAGGTGAGACCTACAGTCAATATGTAAAAACACAAGTGGACAAGATCATTTTTGCTAGTGGTGAGTATTCTGAAGAGAATAAAGCAGAGTAATGTCACAGAGTCTTGTGTTAGGGAAAACAATGTTATATCAGACTAAGGAAGGCCTCTAGAAAAGGTGACATTTGCATTATACCTCAATGAAGAATGGAAAGAGCCCTGTCAAGATCTGGAGAAACAATTTCCTGGCAAGGGAAGAGCAAGGACAAAGGTCCTAGCATGCTCTGGCAACAGAAACAAGCTTGGCAAAGCATCTTCCATCTTCTCTTCATCATGACTGTCACCATCGTCAACAGCCTTATTACAAGTGGAAGAACCTGTGTCAAATATAATCAATCATAGTAATTTTTAGATGAATTGAATCCTTACGTTTTGTTTGTACCTCTGTTGGTCTCAGTAATCCTGCCAGTCACTCTCTAGACAAAGACAAACAGCACCAAGAGTAGTTTGACATACAGAAGCCCTGTAAACCTACAGAAACAAGCAGGCCCCAACGGGAACAAGTTAGTTTTTCACAACTTTTGCTTGTCCAAAGAGCAGGCTCAAATTACATCCCAAACAGCTCTTGTTTCTTAGGCTGCTCTTTTAACATTTTGGCCAAATAATTGTTAGTTTATCTTGTGTAAATGGCTTAAATGTGTGTTTTAGCATTAAAATGATCCAAAACCAACATTTTGTATTGCTTTCAAGTGCCTTTTTGACCTGCCTTCAGTGAAAACCAGATTAACTTAAAGCTGTGTAAGAGAAATGTCTTAATTTTCCCAGGGATCATACTACCCTCAGTGCCCAAAATCATGAGAAAATGGGCTTATTCAGTTTCTTTTATCTTCAGTAACTTTTTCCTTAATTGTTCAGATAGTCATTCAGAAATGAACCAGAGAACATGTGCTTTAAGTTTTATTTTTATGGTTTTTTAAACCATGCCATGAATAATGTCCAAAACATCAATATTAAACCAAATTAATACCATAACTGATTAAGAGAACATTTAGATCTAGCATGTGGTCAGCTGCATTTTTCTGGTTCAATCCTACAAATATAGTAGAGTAAATCTGGACCAGAAAAGTTCAAAATATTCCTAGAAACAACCAAATGGAATTTATAAAAAGCAAAAATTATATATACCATGGACATTTAAAGCCAGACTTACCACTGGAAAAATTTCCTGGGAGCAAAGCTATATTTATTGAAGACAAATGTATCTCAAGTACAAGAGTATCTCTCTTTCATGGTTTTCAAGATGTAAATTTTTGCACATACAAATAGTGACACATTGTACTTTGTGGTAATATTTCTACAAGTAGGACTAGAAGAAACTCTAGTGAACACTGTTGGAGCTCCACCTAGATCCCCCTGGATCCCTTTCTACTCAGTACTAACCAGATTAAGCTCCTGTGAGCTCAAAACATGAAAACTCTGAGACCGGGATGAACACAAGCTAACTTTAGAAGCTCATTGCTCCCATTCTTC
>NW_007248638.1:0-1281 GCF_000164805.1 Carlito syrichta | reverse complement strand
ACTGGCATAAATCAATCAGCTTAGGATGAAAAAGGTTTATAGAATATGTCAGTCACAGATTAGGTTATCCTTTGTTATGGGATTTTAAGATTATCATATGAAAAGGGTTTAAAGGCAATCATTGATTAAGTTTTCATGGATTAAGGTTTCTGGTGGGTGTGGGACGCCCCTCCCACATCTGACTATGTGTATAAAAGACCCGTTGTAATTCCCAATGACACACATCGCTTCTGCACTAGACCGGAGTCCAGTCTCTCTCTTTCTCTCTCTCTCTCTCTTTCTCCCTTTCTTCTTCCCCCAAATTGCTGATGCTGTCTCCACCTTTGGGGTACCCTGAACCCGGCTGGAGCTGGACTCCAGCAAGTGGCGCCCGAACAGGGACCTCAAGGTAAGCTTTCTTTTTCTTTTTTGGGACAGATAGGACCTCACCCAGGGTGCCACGGACCCCTCTGTAGAGACAGACAGAGCAAGGAAGGGTGAGCAGTTTAAGAGCCGTGATAGAATCATGGACCAGAGTGAATCTAAAGAAAGGAACGTGTCTACTAGTATTTTGAACATATTGTCCGATAGAGGAACCAATTGGCTTGCCTTTTGCATTTTGTATGCCTTACTTAGCTTTATGGAATATTATCCGAGATGCTTTAAATCCACAGCACGATTTCTCTAAAGTTCCAGTCAAAAATAAAGACACTCCCCTGCTGGCCGTAGCATTGGTGCCTCCTTTAGATGATGAATTTTTCCCCAAGGAGGAGATGGAGTTGGAGGAGGAAGTGATTGGGTATCATAAGTGAAAAAATCCTGGTAATGTTGCCAAGGTACCTCTTCCCATACCCTTTACTAGAAATAAGGTGAAAACACCGAAATTCACACCTGGGTATGTGTCTCCAGCTAATGTAGGTATGCAGGGAACCAGAAAAAAGGCTGAGAAAGAGGGAGATTTTACCTTGTCTTCTTGCTTTCCAGTAATTTATATGGAAGAAGGCACAGTAAACGAGGCACCTCATTGGGAGCCACTACCATATAAATTGATTAAGGAACTTAAAGAGGCTTGTACTCGGTATGCTAAAAGCTGTTTGTCAGGAGGAGCCTATTTACTATGGAAAACTGAATTTGAAGATCAAGTAAGGATCCAGAGGGCTGTTAACCAGCAGAGCAATCCAGATCAGTTTCATATTTCTAGCAATATGTTGTTAGGAAAAGGAATATATGCATCAGTTGACAGCCAACTAGTCTTACCCAAGGAAATTACTAACTCCAGACCTCTAAAAGATTTATATATTC
>NW_007248637.1:1964-11479 GCF_000164805.1 Carlito syrichta | reverse complement strand
TTGCTAATTAATGAGCCAGCTAGACAGCTGGCTAGCTACTTAAGTCAACAAATTAAATCTGCTGGCTAGTCACTTGGCTAGTTATATTTCAAGATAGTTATTCAGCTGACTAGCAAGCAGGCCAGCTATTTACGTCAGCTAGTTAATCAGCTGGGTAGTAAACTGGTTAGCTAGGTAGTGAGCTAGTTAATCAGTTGGCTAGCCAGCTAGCTACCTAATTAAGTCAGCTAGTTAAGTCAGCTAGCTAGTCAGCAATCTAGCTAGGTCGTGACCTAGGTAAGTCAGTTGACTAGCCAGCTGGCTAGCAAATTAATCCAGCTAGTTAAGAAAGCTGGCTATCCAGATGGCTAGAGAGATAGAGCTACTTAAGTCAGCTGCTAGCCAGCTGGATAACTAGTTAAGCCAGCTAGTTTAGTCACCTGGCTAGCCAGCAGCCTAGCACGTTAATCAACTACTTGATTAACCAGCTGGCTAAACAGATGGATAGCTAGTTAACATACCTCATTAAGTCAGTTAGCTAACCAGCTCGCTAGCTAGTTAAAAAGCTAGTTAATTCAGATGGCTAGACAGCTCTCTGCCTAGTTATTTCAGGCAGTAAAGACAACTGGCTAGCTATGTAGCCAGCTACATAAGTCAGCTAGTTATATCAGTTAGCTAACTAGTTAAGTGAGCTAGGTAACTCAGCTAGCTAGCTAGATAGCTAGCTTGGATACTACCTAGTTATTTCAGCTAGAAAAGGCAGCTGGTTGACTTGACAGCTAGAAAGTTAAGTCAGCCAGTTACGTCAGCTGGCTAACTCGCTAACTCAGCTAGTTAAGTCACCTGCCTAGCCACCTGCCTAGCTGGGTAGCTAGCTTTTTAAGTCTGCTGGCTAGCTAGCTACCAAGCTAGTTAAGTCACCTAGTTAAGTCAGCTCACCAGCCATTTGTTTAGCTTCAAAGCTAGGTGGTTAAGTCAGCTGGAAAGCCAGCGGGATATGTAGATAGCAAACTAGTTAAATCAGCTGACTATCCAGCTGGTTAAGTAGGTAGCTAGACAGTTATGTAAACCTGCTAGCCAGCTGGCTATTTAGTTAAGTAACCTAGTTAACTCAGCTGGCAAGACTGCTGGTAGCTGTGTAGCTAGTTAATTATATCAGCTGTCCAGCAAGCTGGCTAGCTAGTAAAGTAACCTAGTGAAGTCAGCTGGTTATACAGCTTACTAGCTAGGTAGCTAGGTAGTTATGTTAGCTGTCCAGCCAGCTGGCTAGCTAGTTAAGTCACATAGTTAAGTTAACTGGCTAGACAGCTGGCTAGCTAGGTAGCTTGCTACTTAAGTCAGCTGGCTAGACAGCTGGCTATCTAGTTAAGTCACCTATAACCTGTTTAAGTCAGCTGTCTAGCCAGCTGGCTACCTATATAGCAAGCTAATTAATTCAGCTGACTAGAAAGCAGGCCAACTTTTTAAGTAAGCTAATTAAGTTAGCTGGTTTGCAAGCTGGCTATCTATGTAGCAAACTAGTTGAGTTAATTGGCTAGTCAACTGGCTAACTATTTAAGTCAGCTAGTTAATTCATCTGGCTTCTCAGCTGGCTAGCTAATTAGCTAGATATTTAAGTCAGCTGGCTATCCCCCAGTCTAGGTAGTGTTGTCAGGTAGTTATGTCAGCTCGCTAGCCACCTGGCTTAATTGTTATGTCAGCTAGTTCAGTCAGCTGGCTAATCAGCTGGCTAGCTGGTTAAGTCAACTAATTCATTCAAGTGGCTAGTCAACTGTCTAGCTAGGTAGCTTGCTACTTTAGTCAGCTGACTAGCCAGCTGGATACCTGGTTAAGTCAGCTAGATAAGTCAGCTGGCTAGCCACCTGGCTAGTTAGGTAGCTAGCTAATTAAGTTAGCTGGCTAACCAGCTGGCTACATAGTTAAGTCAGCGAATTAAGTAAGCTGCCTAGACAACTGGCTAGTTAGGTGGCAAGCTAGTTAAGCCAGCTGGCTAGCTGGATATCCATCTAGTTAATTCTGCTAGCTAAGTAAGCTAGTTAGCCAGCTGTTTAGCAGGCAGGTCAGGTAGGTGGCCAGCTAGTTAAGACCGCTGGCTAGTCAGCTGACCAGCAGGGTGCCTGGCTAGTTAAGCAGGCTGGCTATCTGACTGTCCAGCCAGCAGGCTGCCTAATTAAGCTAGTTAGCTAGCCAGCTGTCCAGCCTGCTAGCTGACTAGCTGGCTAGGCAGCCAGCTAGCCGACCGGTAGCTATCTAGATTAGCCAGATGGCTAGCAGTGTAGTCGCACATTTGGCTAGCAAGTTAAGTCAGCTGGCTAGCCAGCTATGCAGTCTACTTGCTAGTCAACTACTTAAGTCAGCTAGGTATCCAACTAGCTAGTTAAGTCAGCTAGCAACTCAGCTAACCATTCAGCTCACTAGTTAAGTCAGCTAGCTATTCAGCTTGCTAGTAAGCTAGCTAGCTGGTCAACAATATAGTTAAGTTAGCCATCCAGTTAACTAGCCAGTTAGCTAGCTAGTTAATTCAGCTAGCCTGACAGCTAGATATGTTGTTTGGTATCCAGTTTTGTCAGCTAGATAGCCAGCTAGATAGTTAAGCCAGCTAGCAAATCAGCTAGTTTTTAGCTAACTAGTCGGCTGGAAACTCAGCTAGTTGGTCATCTAGTAGTGGAATCGCTCACTTTCCATAAGGTCAGCTAACTAGTCAGCTCCCTTGCATGGCAACCAGTCAGGAAATTATTTGGCTCACTCACCAGCCAATAGGTCAACTATCTTGTCAGCTCTCTCACAAGCCAACAGGTTAGCTAGCTAGTCGGCTTGCTCTTCAGTCATCTAGTTAATTCAGTTCACCAGTCGGCTCACATGCCAGTTGACTAGTTAAGGGAGCTCGCCTGTCGCCTCACTCATTGGTTGACTAGTTAAGTCGGCTCACTGGTCGGCTCACTGGCCGGCCGACTAGTTAAGTCCTCTGACCAATCGGCTTACTCACCAGTTGACTAAAGTCAGCTGACCAGTCAGTTCACTCACCAGTCGAATAGTTAAGTCAGCTGACCAGTCGACTCACTCACCGAATGACTAGTTAAGCCAGCTAACCTGTCAGATCTCTCACTGGACAGTTAGTTAAATCAGCTCATCTGTTTGGTCATTCGTCAGCTGACTAGTTAAGTCAGCTAACCGGTCAGCTGCCTAGCTGGCCAATGAGTTAAGACAGCTAACCAATCGGCTGAATATCGGCCAACTTGGCAGCCGAGAAGTTAGCTCAGCTAATTAGTCACTGACAAGTTAGATCATCTAAATAATCGGCCTACTATGCGGACGACTAGTTAGGTCAGCTTAGCAGCCATCCAAGTAGTTAACAGAACTGACTAGTGGGCAAATCGACAGTCAACTATCTAACCCAGCTAACTAGTCTGCCTTCATGTCAACCAACTTGTTAAGCCAGATAACAAGTCGGTCGTGCAGTCAGCCAATGTATTAAAACAGTTCACTATTTTGCCGGCTTGTCAACCAACCAGTTAAGTCACCTAGCTAACTCTTTAAACAACTAGTTAAGTCAGCTATTTAACTCATTTACCACCTAGTTAATACAGGTAGCTAATTTGTTAACTAACTCACTACATCAGCTAGTTATTTCATTAGTCAACTAGTTAAGTCAGCTAGCTAAGTCAGCTAGCTAACCAGATAGCTAACTAATTCAGCTAGCTACATCAGCTAGCTCATGAGTTATCTAAATATTTAAGTCAGCTACTTAAGTCTGCTACCTAACTACTTAACTAATTAGTTGCATCAGCTAGTTATTCAGCTAGTTAAATAGTTAGCTAACTATTTAATTCAGGTATTTAAATCAACTAGACAACTAGTTAATTCGGCCAGTTAAGTCAGATACCTAAGTAGTTAAGTCACCTTCCTAATTCAGCTAGTTAAGTCAGCTTTCTAATTAAGTCAGCTGGTTTAAACAGCTAGCTACCAAGTTAGCTAGCGTTTTAAGTTAGCAGCTTCAGTCAGGTAGTTAGCTAGTTAACTAACTCTTATGGTCAGCTGGTTGAGTCATCTATCTAGCTAGTTAGCAAATGGGTTGAGTCAGCTGGTTGAGTAGGCTAGCTAGCTAGTTAGCTAACGTGTTAAGTCAGCTTCATGAGTCTGCTAGCTAGCTAGTTAGCTAATGGGTTAAGTCACCTGCTTGAGTCACCTAGGAAGCTCATTAGTTAAAGAGTTATGTCGGATGATTGAGTCAGCTAGCTAGCACATTAGATAACGGATAAGCTAACTAGTTAGCTGGTTAAATCAGCTAGTTAGTTATGCAGCTAACTATTTAAATCAGCTTGTTAGCTAGGTAGCTAGCTAGTTTTCTAACTGTTTAAATCAGCTGGTAACTAGGTAGCTAGCTAGTTAGCCAATTATTTAAGTCAGTTGTCTTGCTAGGGAGCTAGCTAGTTAATTCAGCTAATTAAATCAGCTAGCTGGCCAACTGGCTAGCTAGGTAGCCAGGTAGTTAAGTCAGTTGACTAGCCACTTGTCTATCTGGTTAATTCAGCTAGATAAGAGAGATAGATAGCCAACTGGCAAGGTAGGTAGCTAGCAGTTAAGTCAACTAGATAGCTACCTGGATAGATTGTGATGTCTTCGAGTTAAGTAAGCTGGCTAGCCTACTGGATAGCTAGTTAAGTCAGATACTTTAGTCAACTGTCTAGCCAGCTGGCTAGGAAGGTAGCTAGCTAAATAAGCCAGCTTGCTAGCCAGCAGGCTAGCTGTGAAAGTCAGCAAGTTAAGTCAGTTGGCTTGCCTGCTGGCTAGGTAGGTAGCTTGCTACTTAAGTGAGATGGCAGCTAGCTAGCTTAAGTCAGCTAGGTAATTCAGTTGGCTAGTCAGCATGCTAGATAGGCTTCCAGCTAGTTAAGTCAGCTGGATAGCCAGTTGACTAGCTGGTTAACTCAGCTTGTTTAGCCAGCTGGAAACCAGCTAGCTAGCTAGTTAAGTCAGCTCATTAAGTCAGTTGGCTATCCAGCTGGTTAGTTAGTTAAAAAGCTATTTGTCAGATGGCTAAACATCAGACTAGCTAGTTATTTCAGCTAGTTAATTCAGCTGCCTAGCTAGGAAGCTAGCTAGATAAATCAGCTAGTTATGTCAACTAGCTAGCTAGTTAAGTCAGCTAGTTAAGTCAGTTGGCTAGCTAGATAGCTAGCTAGGTAGCTAGCTATTTAAGCCAGGTGGTAAGAAAGTTGGCTAGCTATGTAGCTAGCAGGTTAAGTCAGTCAGTTAAGTCAGCTTTCTAGCTAGTTAAGTCAGTGAGCTAAGTCAGCAGGCTAACCATCTGCCTAGCTGGATAGCTAGCTATTTAAGTCAGCTGGCTAGCCAGTTAGCTAGCTAGTTAAGTAACCTAGTTAAATCAGCTCCCTAACCAACTGGTTATGTAAGTAGCTAGGTATTTAAGTCTGCTGGCAAGCCAGCAGGCTATGTAGTTAGCTAACTATTTAACTCAGCTGGCTATCCATCAGTCTAGCTATGTAGATAGGCAGTAAGGTTAGCCTGTTAGCCAACTGGCTAGCTACGTAAGTAACATAGTTAAGTCAGCTGGCTAGACAGCTGGCTAGCTAAGTAGCTATATAGTTAAGTCAGTTGTCTAGCCAACTAGCTAGTGAATTAAGCCATCTAGTTAAGTCACCTGGATATCCAGCTTGTTGGCTAGGTAGCTTGCTATTTAGGTCAGTTGTCTAGTCAGCTGGCTAGCAAGTTAAGTCATCTATTAAAGTCAGCTAGCTAGCTGACTTGATAGCTATAGGGCAAGCTAGTTAATTCAGCTGTCTAGCAAGCAGGCAAGCTAGTTAAGTCAGCTAACTAAGTCAGCTGGCTAGCCAGCTGGCTAGCTAGGTAGCGAATTTTTTAATGCAATTGACTAGCCAGCTGGATAGTTAATTAAGTCAGCTAGTTAAGACTGCTGACTAGCCAGTTAGCTAGTTAGTTAGAGAGCTAGTTAAGTCAGCTGGGAAGCTAGCTGGCTAACTAGTTAAATTAATTAGTTTTGCCAACTTGCTAGCTGCTTAAGTCAACTAGTTCAGTCATTTGGCTTGCCAGCTGGATAGGTAGTTACAAGCTAGTTATGTCAGCTGGCTAGCCAACTTGCTAGCTAGTTAAGTCAGCTAGTTAATTCATCTGGCTTCCCATCTGGCTAGGTAGGTTCCTAGCTAGTTAAATTAGCTGGCTAGTCAGCTGGCTAGCTGGTTAATTCAGCTACTTAATTCAGCTGGCCAGCCAGCTGGCTAGCTACTTAAATCAGATAGATGAGTCAGCTGGATAGCTAGTTGAGTCAGTTATTTAAGTCAGCTGGCTAGCCAGCTGCTTATCTGGGTAGCTAACTAATTAAGTCAGCTGATTAGCCAGCTTTCTAGCTTGTTAAGTTACCAATGTAAGTCAGCTCACTCACCAGCTGGTTAGCTATGTAGCTAGGTAGTTAATTAAGTGGGTTTGCCAGCAATATATGTCAATATCTATCTAGTTAAGTCAGCTGGCTAGACACCTGGCTAGCTACAGATGTCAGCTAGTTAAGTCAGCTGGTTAGCCAGCCGGCTAACTAGTTATGTTAGCTAGTTGAGTCAGTTGCCTAGCCAGCTGTCTAGCTGAAAAAGTGATCTAGTTAATTCAAGTGACAAGCTAACTGGCTAGCTAGGTATCTACATAGTTAATTCAGCTGGCTAGCCAGCTGGCTAGCTGGTTAGGTCAGCTAGGTAAGTCAGCTGGCTAGCCACCTGGCTAGGTAAGTAGGTAACTAATTAAGTCAGCTGGCTAACCAGGTGGCTAACTGGTTAAGTCAGCGAGTTAAGTGAGCTGGCTAGCCAGCTGGCTAGCTAGTTGGCTAGCTAGTTAAGTCAGCTAGGTAATTCATCTGGCTTCCCAGCTTGCTAGGTAGGCAGCTAGCTAGTTAAGTCAGATGGCTAGCCAGCTGGATAACTGGTTAAGTCAGTTAGTTAATTCAGCTGGCCAGCCTGCTGGCTAGCTAGTTCGATCAGATAGATAAGTCAGCTAGCTAGCTATTTGAGTCAGTTTTTTAAGTCAGCTGGCTAGCCAGCCTCCATCTGGGTAGTTAATTCCTTAGGTCAGCTGACTAGCCAGCTGTCGAGCTTGTTAAGTCACCTAGTTAAGTCACCTAGTGACCCAGCTAGTTAGCTAGGTAGCTATGTAGTTCATTCAGTGTGTAAGCCAGAGGTATAAGTCAGTAGCTAGCTAGTTAAGTCAGCTGGCTAGCCACCTGGCTAGCTAGAGATGTCAGCTAGTTAAGTAAGCTGGCTAGACAGCTGGCTAACTAGAAATGTCAGCTGGATGAGTCAGCTGGCTAGCCAAAAGGCTAGCTAGATAAGTGAGCTAGTTAATTCAAGTGGAAAGCCAACTGGCTAGCTAGGTAGCTACATAGATAATCCACCTGGCTAGGCAGCTGGCTAGCTGGTTAAGTCAGCTAGCTAAATCAGCTGGCTAGTCAACTGGCTAGGTAGGTATCTAGCCAAGTAGGTCAGCTGGCTAGCCAGCTGGCTGGCTACTTAAGTCAGCGTGGTAAGTGAGCTCCCTACCTGGCTTGCTAGCTAGTTGGTTAGCTAATTAAGCCAGTAGGCTAGCCAGATGGCTATCTAATTAAGTCATCTAGTTAAGTCAGCAGGTTAGCCAGCTGCCTAGCTAGGTGGCTGGCATGTTAAGACTGCTGATTAGCTGGCTGGTCATGTATGTGGCCAGATATTTAAGCCGGCTTGCTAGACAGCTGAACACCAGGGTGGCTGGCTAGTTAAACCAGCTTTCGATCCCACTTTCCAGCCAGACGGCTGGCTATTTAAGGCGGATGACTAGCCAGGTTGCCAGTCTGCTATCTAGCTAGCTGGCTGCCTAGGCAGCTAGCCAGCCAGGTAGCTAGACAGTTAAGCAACCTGATTAGCCATCTAGCAACCCAGGTAGATACCTAGTTAAGTCAACTGGCTAGCCAGGTAGACAGCCAACTAGCTAGTCAGCTAGTTAAGTCAGCTAGCTAGCCAGCTAGCTAGTTAAGTCAGCTAGAAAGTGTCAGCTAACTATTCAGCTAGCTAGTGAACTCAGCTAGGTAGTAAGGCTGCTTGTCAAATAGCTAGTTAAATCAGTTAGCTAGTCAGCTAGCTATTCCACTAGATAATTAAGTCAGCTAGACAGCTAACTAGCCAGTTATCATGCTGGTTAAGTCAGCTTGCTAGACAGCTAGATAGCTTGTTGCTAGCTAGTTATGTCAGCTAGATAGCCAGCTAGCTATTCAGCTAGGTAGTTAAGACAGCTAGCAAACCAGCTAGTTCCTTGGCTAACTAGTCAGCTAGCAACTCAGCTAGCTGGTCATCTAACTAGTAGGCTCGCTTGCTTTCCATCAGGTCTGCTAAATATTCGGCTCGCTCCCCTGCCAACCAGTCAGCAAGCTAGTAAGCTTGCTCACCAGCCAAACAGGTCAACTAACTTGTCGACTCGATCACAGGCCAAAAGTTCAGCGAACTAGTTGGCTTGCTCACCAGCCGATTAGTTAAGTCAGCTCATAGTTCAGCTCAATAACAGCCGAATAGTTAAGGCAGCTCTCGTGTTGGCTCAAAACCAGCCAACTAGTTGAGTCTTACCAGTCAGTTCACTCGACAGCTGACTAAATTCAGCAGACCAGTTATCTCGCATGCCAGCCGACTAATTAAGTCGGCTAATCAGTCGACTCGCCTACTGGCAGACTAGTTAAGAAAGCTGATTAATTGGCTCACTCGCCAGTGAACTAGTTAATTCAGCTGACCAGTCGGCTCACTCGTGGTTCAACTAGTTAAGTGAGGTAACCTGTCGGCTCACTCGCCAGCTGACTAGTTAAGTCAGCTGAATGGTCGGCCCACTAGCAGTCCAACTAGTGAAGTTATCTAACCTTTGGCCAACCAGTAGACCAACTTGTCAGTCGAAAATTTAGGTCAGCTAACTAGTCGCTCGACTAGTTATGTCAGCTAACTAGTCAGCCAACTAATCAGATGACAAGTTAGGTCAGCAAATTAGCAAGCCAACTAGCTAACCCAGCTAACTAGTGGGCCAATTCTTCAGTTAACTAGTTAACCCCCTAAATAGTCGGTCAACTATTCAGTCAAATTTTTATGCCAGCAAACATGTCGGCCGAGTAGTCAGTCAATGTATTAAACCAGGTAACCAGTCGGCCAACACGTCAGAAAACAAGTTGTCACCTAGCTAACTCGTTAACCAACTTGTTAAGTCAGGTGATCAATCGGCTGACTTGCCAGTGAACTAGTAAATTCAACTGACCAGTTGACTCACTCGCAGGTCAGCTAATTAAATCAGCTAACCTTTCGGCTCACTTGCCGGCTGACTAGTTAAGTCAGCTAAACGGTCGGCCCACTAGCAGTCCAACTAGTTAAGTTAGCTAACCTTCAGCTGACAAGTAGCCAACATGTCAGTTGACATTTAATCAGCTAACTAGTCAGCTGACTAGTTAGGTCCGCTAACTAGTCGACCAACTAATCAGATGATTAGTTAGGCCTGCAAATTAGCAAGTCAACTAGTTA
>NW_007248637.1:0-1381 GCF_000164805.1 Carlito syrichta | reverse complement strand
TCAACTGGTTAAGACAGCTGGCTAGCTAGTTAATTAACCGGCTTAGTTAGCAGGTTGAGTCAGGTAGTAGCTCGTTACTAACGTTTAAAGTTAGCTGGTTGAGTCAATAAGATAGCAAGTTAGGAAATGAGTTGAGTCAGCAGGTTGAGTAGACTAGCTAGCTAGTTAGCTAACAGTTAAGTCAGCTGGATGAATCAGTTAGCTACCTAGCTAGCAAAGGATTTAAGTCAGCTCTTTGTGTTAGATACCTAGCTCATTAGCTAATGAGCTGAGATCAATAAGTCACCTAGCTAGCACATTAGATAATGAGTAAGCTAACTAGTTAGCTAGCTGGTTAAGTCATCTAGATAGCTACCTGGCTAGCTAGTGATGTCAGCGTGTTAAGTCAGCTGGCTAGCCAACTGACTAGCTTGTTAAGTCAGCTAATTTAGTCAGCTGTCTAGCCAGCTGGCTAGGCAGGTAGCTAGCTTGACATGTCAGTTTGATAGCCAGCAGGCTAGCTGTTCAAGTCAGATAGCAAAGTCAGCTGGCTAGTCTGCAGGCTATGTAGTTATCTAGCTAGTTAAGTGAGCTGGTTTGCCAGCTTGCTACCTTAAGTCAGCTACGTAAGTCAGGTGGCTAGCCAGCTGGCTAGATAGGTAGCCAGCTAGTTAAGTCACCTGGCTAACCAGCTGACTAGTTTGTTAAGTAAGGTAGTTGTCAGCTTGCAACCTGCTGCCTATCTAGTTAAGTCAGTTCATTAAGTCTGTGGACTATAGAGCAGATTAGCTAGTAAAAAACTAGTTAAGTTAGATGGCTAGCCATCTGGCTAACTAGTTATTTTTGCTAGTTAAGTCAGCTGGTTGCCTAGGAATCTAGCTATATAAGTCAGCTAGTTATGCCAGCTAGGTAACTCGTTAACTCAGCAAGTTAAGCCAGCTGCTGAGCTAAGTAGCTAGCTGGTTAAGTCTGTTGGCTAGAAAGCTAGCTACTTCGTCAAGTCAGCTAGTTAATTCAGCTGGCTAGGCTACTGGCTAGCTACGTAGCTAGGCAATAAAGTCAGCTGGCTTGCCAGCTGGCAAGCTAGTTAAGTCAGTTAGTTTAGTCAGTTGATAACCAGCTCACTAGCAAGTTAAGTCAGCTCATTAAGTCAGATGTCTAGCCAACTGGCTAGGTATTAAAAAGCTATTTAGGTCAGATGTGTAGACAGCTGGCAAGCTAATTATTTCAGCCATTTAATTCAGTTGGCTAGCTAGGTATCTAGCTAGTTATTTCAGCCAGAAATGTCAGGTAGCTAGCTAGTTAAGTCAGCAAGTTGTCAGCTTGCTATATGATAGGTAGCTAGGGAGATAGCTAGTTAAAGCAGCTAGTTAAACCAGCAGACTAGGTAGGTAGCTAGCTG
>NW_007248636.1:2373-4023 GCF_000164805.1 Carlito syrichta | reverse complement strand
ATTTCACTCAACTCCATTCCATCCATTCCTCTCCATTCCATTTCATTCCACTCCATTCTATTCCACTCCACTTCATTCCATACCATTCCTCTCCATTCCATTCAATTCCTCTCCATTCCTTTTCATTCCATGAAATTCCATTCAACTGTAACGCATTCCTCTCCATCCATTACATCCCAATCCTCTCCATTCCATTACTCCATTGCATGCTTTCCATTACTCTCCGTTCCATTGTATTCCATTCCTTCCCAATCAATTCCATTCCATTCTACTTCATTTCATTCCACTCCATCCATTCCATTTCATTCCACTCCATTTCATTTCATTCCATACCTTTCCATACCATTACAATCCACTCCATTCCATTCCATTCCACTCCATTCCATTCCTCCCCATTTCATTCCATTCTTATCCATTCCATTCCCGTCATTTCCATACCATTTGTCTCCATTCCATTCCATTCATTCCTCTCAATTCCATTCCATTCCATTCCACTCCACTCCATTCCATTTACTCCACTCGATTGCATTCCATTCCTCTCAATTCCTTCCATTCTGTGCCATTGTACTCCATTTATTCCACTCTACAACATTCTATTATGTTCCTCTCATTTCCATGCATCCCGTTCAGTTCCTTTCCATTCCACTCCATTCCATTCTATTACATTCAAGTTCAACCATTCCTCTTCATTCTAATACATTCCAATCCTCTCCTCTCTATTCCTCTCCATTCCATTCCATTTTTTTCTATTCCATTTCATTCCACTTCTCTTCATTCCACTACTCTCCATTCAATTCCTTTCCTCTCCATTCCATTCCTTTCCATTCCATTCCTCTGCATCCATTACATTCTATTCCATTCCTCTTCATTCCATTCCATTTCTGTCCATTCTATTCCATTCCTCTCCATTCCATTTCATTCCACTGCATTTTATTCCATTGATTCCTCTTCATTCCATTCCTCTCCCTTCCATTCCATTTCATTCCTTTCCATTCTATTCCATTCTATTCCATTCCTTTCCATTCCATTTCTTTGTATTCCTCTCCATTTCATTCCTTTCCGTTTCACTTTTTAATATTCCATTCCAATCCTCTCGAATCGCTTCCAATTTAATCAATTACATTTCATTCCTCTCCATTCCATCCATTCCATTCCCCTCTATTCCATTTCCTTCCTTTCCATTTCATTTCTCACGATTCTATTCCATTCTTCCTCACTCCATTCCATTCCATTCCATTCCATTCCATTCCTTGATATTTAATTCCATTCCATTCCATTCCTCTCCAGTCTATTCACCTCCATTCCATTCCATTCTCTCGATTCCATTCCTTTCTATTCTATTGCATTCCATTCCAATCCTCCATTAAATTCCATTCCATTCCACTCCATTCCATTTCTTTCCTCTCCATTTCATTCCTCTCAATTCTCTTTCATTCCTTTCCACTCCACGCCATTTCATTTCACTTCTCTCCATTGCTTTCCATTTCTTTCAGTTCCATTCCATTCCGTATCTTTCGATTCCATTCCATTCCAGTCGACTCCATTCTATTATATTCTGCCCAATTCCACTTATTCCGTTCCATTCCTCTTCATTCCACTCCATTCCATTCTGTTACATTCAAGTATAATCCATTCCTCTCCATTCTATTA
>NW_007248636.1:0-1298 GCF_000164805.1 Carlito syrichta | reverse complement strand
TTCCATTCCACTCCATTTCTCTCCATTCCAGTCGTCTCCATTTCATTCCTTTTCCTTCTTCTCTATTCTATTCCACTCAATTCCATTCATCTCCATTACATTCCATTCGATTTTATTCCATTCCTCTCCAGTTCATTCCACTCCATGCCATTCCATACAATTCCATTCCAATCCATTCCATTCCATTCCATTCCTTTCCTCTCCATTCCATTCCTCTCCATTCCATTCCATTCCAGTGTACACCATTCCATTTCACTCAACTCCATTCAATCCATTCCTCTCCTTTCCATTTCATTCGACTCCAATCTATTCCACTCCACTCCATTCCATACCATTCCTCTCCATTCCATTCATTTCATCTCCATTCCTTTTCATTCCATGAAATTCCATTCAGCTGGAACGCATTCTTCTCCATCCATTACATTCCAATCCTCTCCATTCCATTCCTCTCCTTTCCATTCTATTCCATTCCTCCGTTTTCCATTCCATTCCTACCCAATCAAATGCATTCCTTTCTACTTCATTTCATTCCACTACATTCATTGCATTTCATTCCACTCCATTCCATTCCATTCCATACCATTACATTCCACTCCAATCCATTCCATTCCACTCCATTCCATTCCTCCCCATTTCATTCCATTCTTATCCATTCCATTCCATTACAATCCACTCCTTTCCATTCCATTCCATACCATTACATTTCACTCTGTACCAATCCATTCCACTCCATTCCATTCCATTCCACTCCATTCCATTCCTCTTCATTTCATTCCATTCTTATCCATTCCATTCCATTTCAATCCACTCCTTTCCATTCCATTCCATACCATTACCTTTCACTCTGTACCAATCCATTCCACTCCATTACAATCCTCCCCATTGCATTCCATTCTTATCCATTCCATTCCCGTCATTTCCAAACTATTTGTTTCCATTCCATTCCATTCATTTCCTCTCCATTTCATTCCATTTCATTCCATTTCTGTCCATTCCATACCTCTGCATTCCATTCCAAAGCATCCCATTCCATTCCTTTCTTCTCCATTCCATTCCTCTCCATTCCATTCCATTCCATTCAATTCCATTCCTCTCCATTCTTTGCAATTTCTCTTCATTCTATTCCTTTCTATTCCATTCCATTCCATTTAATTCGTATTCATTTCATTCCTATGCTCTCCCTCCATTCAATTCTATGCTATTCCATGCACTTCCATTCCATTCCATTCGTCTCCATTCCATTCCATTCCATTCCATTCCATTGCATTCCATTCCTCGCCATTCCAATCCATTCCATT
>NW_007248635.1:2481-6127 GCF_000164805.1 Carlito syrichta | reverse complement strand
CTCATCCCATTGTGTTAAGCTTTGCCATCACATGCCCACAATGTTCTTTATAACACATAAATATTTAATGAACTGGTGAGTCATTTAGTAATCACAGGTTAATGCTAATTGATTTGTCATTTAATTATCTTTCTTTATGTCAGTAGAGACTTAGGGAAGCCTGAAGGCATTGAATACTTGGGAAAAAAAAAGCGAAAATCTGAAGTGAAATGTACTATAGCATGGATATAGAATGGTTTTGAAGATTGTAGTAAATAAAGACTTAGTAAATACTTTACAATTGTCCAACACTGAATCTATTTAAGGCCATACACAAGCCTCTGTCCAAACATGGGTCTTCTTTCCTTACCTTCACCCTGCTGCCTAGGGGTTAGGATTTCCCAGCCTGATATTTGACCTTTTATCCCCTTTCAAATCATGTGGGTGTATTTACCCCTTTAGAGTTGGCCAAAACAAAAGTAGCAATTTCCCCCTAAACAAGAGATGTATTAGGTTTACTACCCTAAAACAAGATGAATTCGATTTTTTAGAAAGAATACCATGTAGCAAAGATAAAATATGTGGTTAACTGCAGGAAAAGCGATTCCAGATGCTGTTTGATCAGCCATCTGGCCTCCTTGAAGAGTTACTCATGGGTTCCTGCCACACTCTTGTCCTGGTCTGCCACCACTTTGCAAAATTTCTAAGAAGGGCAACCAGAGGGCTCAGCAGACAGATGACGTACGGATCTAATTCATAATTCTGGCACATCCTGGGAGGATCTCTTTGGAGTCTCCAAGTCAAAATTGTCCTTCCTTCTCCCTTTCTCTTCACCTTTCCCGACCATCTTCACTTTCTTCCCTGGATGTGTGCTGCTGTCATTCTTCAAGTCAATAACTTGTGAGGATTAGGGCAAAAAATATCGTTATTTTCTGGACTTTAGAAACATAAAGAGTCCTTGATCAGCTGCTTTCCACTCATGCAGAAGCTTCACAAATACGCCTGAGGATATAAGGAGGTGCTAGGAAGCTGAGATTGCACAATTTATCCAAAGAACCCAAGGTGCGGGAGAACAATAAATCACTGTGTCCATAATCTCTTCAGACTAAAACTGGGACATTTTTCTATTTATAAAGACTGCCTTATTTTGTAAAGGGCAGGAGGATATTGCACAATGAATGTTTTGAAGAGAAATATCAGAATGTGCATTTGATAAAGGATTTAAAAGAGACCTGTTGGACTACCTCAGGTGTGTGGTACACAAACTCTTTCTGTTAGAAGGAAGAGTACCAAAATCTTGTATTTCTAAAGAGGAATGATTTTAAAGATATAAGAATGTATATCTGTTAGCACAAATTCCTTAAAACCTTTTTTTAATATGGCTTAGTTTTGGTTTAAATTTTCGGAAATATACCATAGTAATCACTGATTTTAAATAACAATTTTAAAGAATCATAATTCATTTTTCTTTCTGACATTCTTATTTTATATTAAAATATTATTTATTTGTTGCAGTAGTCACAACAGTCTAGGTTATACTACCTAACTGAAATGTCACTAGATTCATACACAGGAGCTGATGCAAACTCGGTGATATATCCACAAGCCTCTTAGGGTAGCTCCCAGGTGATAACTTAGGGATCCAGGTTGATTCTGTCTTTGGCTGTACTCCATAAACTCAAGATGTGGCTTCCAGATCACCATAGCAGAAGAAGGGAAGGAGTCTGAACTTACATGTTCTTTTGAATGCCTTGACTCATACATGACAACACATTATTTTTGCACATGGAAAAGATCACAGAATTCCACTTCACTGAAAGAGGTGGAGAAATGTGGGGCAACATGTAGGTATTTGGTGAATAGTAAATGCCTCCACCCTACTTGGGTAAAATTTTCTTTTGTCTTCACTTTGCATTATGTACCATATATTTAAATTCTTAATTCATTTTAGTTTTATTATTTATATAGAAAAAGATAATAAACCGTAAACTTTCTCATTATATTAAAAGAAGCCAATCACTGCTAGTGATAATTAGTAATGAGATAATTTAGAAAAAAATCTTTTTTTGTCAGGTACAGTGACTCATTCCTGTAATTCTAGCGCTTTGGAAGGCTGAGGTGCAAGAACTGCCAGGAATTTGATACTAGTCTAGGCAACATAGTGAGACCTCTCCTCAATAAATACATACATACATACATACATACATACATACATACATACATACATACATAAAAATAATAAAATAAAAATTACAAAATAAACCATGAGTGATGGTGCACACCTGTATTCCCAACTCAAAAAAATTAAAAAATCTTTTCCATGTGACTTCATTAGTAATATGCAATGTATACTTTCAAATAATAGAGATGTGTAAGTACCACCAAAAGGACATCTGAAAATTTATTTTGAAGTCTATGTTTTAGGAAGGTGGCCCTCAGGAGATAAGTCTTGATTGGTGTCTCTAAAATAAAAAAGAAAAGAAAAGAAAAGAAAGACAAGAAACAAAGTAGGAGAAAAAAAAGAAATTCATACTAAACTCATCTAGCTTTAAAATGTCCTCACTTGAGACACAAGAAGAAACTAGGAAGGAGGTGATATCTGAGATAACAGTAATAAAGAATACTGTGAGTGGGCTTGGTGGCTCAACCTGTAATCCTGCACCTGTGGGAGGCTGAGGTGAGTGGATTGCCTGAGCCCGTGGGTTCGAGACCCGCCTGGGCAGCGAGACCTCATCTCTACAATAAATCCAAAAATTAGCCGGGCATGGTAGCGTGTGCCTGTAATTTCAGCTACTCAGAAGGCTGAGGCAGAAAGATTGCTGGAGCCCAGCAGGTCGAGGCTGCGGTGGCTGGAAGTGGCCACTGCACTCCAGTCTGGGTGACAGAGTGAGACTCCAACTCAAAAAAAAAAAAAAAAAAACAAAAGAAGAATACTGTGAATGAAATATATAACAAACTGATGAGCATGGAAAGCAGAATTACCCAAGCAGAAGAAAGAATCTCAGAGCTTGAGGACCAAAATATAGAAGTAACCCAAACTCTTAAAAACACAGAAAACAAGCTCTAAAAGACAGAACAAAACCTTCAAGAGATGAGCGATTACTTCAAGAGACCAAACCTAAGAGTAACTGACCTTCCTGAGGCAGAAAGAGAGACAGAGACCACACTGGAACAAACCTTCCATGAGATCATTCAAGGAAACTTCCCTTATCTAATCACTGATGCAAAAATTCAAACACAGGAGATTCAGAGAACCCCTGCAAGGCAACAAATGAGAAGACCAACTACTAGACACATAATAATTCACCTAAACAAAGTACACAATAAAGGAAAAAATCCTAAAGGCAGCAAGAGAAAAAGGCCAGATCACATACCATGGAAGACCAATGAGAATAGCAGCAGATTTATCTACAGAAATCCTGCAGGCTAGGAGAGCTTGGAGCCCTATCTTCAATGTCCTAAAAGATAAAAAATTTCAACCAAGAATAACCTACCCGGCCAAGCTAAGCTTCATTAGCGAGAGAGAATTAAAATCTTTCCCAGATATCCAATCCCTAAGAACTTATGCTGCCACCAAACCACCTCTACATGAAACACTTAAGAAAGGACTAAACACAGAAGAAAAGGAAAAAAGAACAACCTTCTTCACAAGAGTACAGGAAAAAGA
>NW_007248635.1:0-1456 GCF_000164805.1 Carlito syrichta | reverse complement strand
CAACACCTAATGACTGACTTAAATCCTAATACCTTTCTATTCTGTGCTAACTTTACCTGTCCTATAAAAAACTCTTAATTATAGGTCAGACCAGTTCCTAAAGAATGTGGCCCAGTCCAAAGATCATGCTGTGCCATTTCCAGGAACAATTGATTATGATCTCTTAACAAAATGGCTATTCTAAAATCCTATGTATCTATCTTAATTTCTATAAAAGTTTCTAATTCCTAATCCTGATATATAAGGCTGATCATCAGCAATAAAGCTTCTAAAATAAAACCCAGACACAAACTGTAATTGTACTAAAGCCAAAATCACAATTAGTAGAAGGTGGGAACAATGAAATTTCAAAAGTTAGCTGTATTCTTATAAACCCTTATAGTATCATGTTTGATCATGCTTGGACTAACATAATTCCCTGACGTAGCATGACCTATTCTAAATACTTTATATGAATTCAGTTTCTATTATAAGTAGAAAAAACTTACACTAATTGTAACTGAAGAACCGTATTAAAAGAATGCAGCCCAGCCCCAAATGGATGCTGGGCCCTTAGGGATGTGGCCCAACCCAAAGTTCGTGCTGGGCCATTTCTGGTAACCCTAGATAACCATCTCATGCTGGAAACAGCTCTCTAAATGTATATACTAATTCTACAAATATATTTTTAAATCTTTTAAAGAAGCTTGTATCAAGTATAAGGCTCCCAAATGTGATCTGAATTTGACTGTGTTAAGTTTAATGCCGAAACCACAGTCTGTGAGAAGCAGGAACAGTGGATCCCTAGAGTCAGTCATGCTTGTCATATTCTCAGAACTTCATGCTTAGATCATTAAAATCCCTACCAGTGGGTAATGCTAAACAACAAGGAAAGGAGGAGGGAATGGGCCTTCAGCTCCTGAGCCAGCCTGGTGGCCTCAGCGTCCACAGTCTGCCTGGATCCCTAATGCTCAGGCAGGCCTCCACGGCTGGCTCCAGATATTGACTCTAACACCATCATAACTGGGGACTTTAATACCCCACTCACAACCCTAGACAGATCATCAGGACAAAAAATCAGCAATGAGATCTGGAACCTTAATGTGACTCTGGACCAAGTGGACTTAATTGATACCTATGGAACACTCCATCCAAAGACCACAGAATACACATTCTACTCATCACCGCATGGAATGTATTCTAAGATCGACCACATAATTGGCCATAAATCAAGCATGAGCAAATTTAAAAGGACCGAATTCTACCATGAACCTTCTTGGACCACAGTGGAAAAAAATAAACATTGACACCAACAAGGTCCCCCCCAAAACCCACAAAGACATGGACACTAAACAGCATGATGCTAAAAAACTCCGGGGTCAATGATGAAATCAAAACAGAGATCAAAAGATACCTGGAAATAAATGAAAATGAAGAAACATCTTACCAAAATCTCTGGGATGCCTTAAAAGCTGTA
>NW_007248634.1:5767-9532 GCF_000164805.1 Carlito syrichta | reverse complement strand
CACCTCCGGCTTCCAGCCCCGGCGGGGCTGCGCCCCTTGCTCCATCCATTTTCCCTCATCCTGTCTAGT
This sequence comes from Carlito syrichta, assembly GCF_000164805.1. Lineage (NCBI taxonomy): Eukaryota > Metazoa > Chordata > Mammalia > Primates > Tarsiidae > Carlito > Carlito syrichta. Next base: position 9,463 of record NW_007248634.1, on the reverse strand, counting down.
ACCCTAACCACCTTGATGACTTGGTCTAGGGATTTCCACCTGGGTATTCCTGATCAGGCGACTGTGGGGCTGTCACCCACTGCCACCTGCCCACGGCTGGCTTCCCCTGCCTCTTCTCCAAGCCTTTACCCCCAGGCCCTCCGGAGACCCCAAACTACAAGCCCTGACTGGGACTTAGGGATTCGCGATCAGCTGTTGGCCCAAGGAAACCCCTTAACAATGTGCGGAAGCCTCCGTTTACCTTCTAAGAGGAGAGGACGGGGCCAGGACCACAACCCCTTCCCCCAGGGGCCCCCAGAAGATCAGACTCCCCCCAAAACTCCTGAGTCTCACACATATGCAGCGCGGGTTTGCCTGGAGAAGCCTCCAGTAGAGCGAGATCGCCAAGGGGACAGGACCCTGGAGACCGAACCAGACCCACCCTGTGAAGAGGCGACCGGGGCCGAGCCGCCGGCGGGCACAGGTCCAGGATCAGAACTGAGGGGGAGGCCGGTCTGCGACAGCCGAGTCATCCGGGTCCATCCTACCTCTCGTTCACACACCTACACCCACACTCACCATCTTCTGGCTTCTGGGTGTCCCAGCGTCCTCCCTACGGACTCCCCAAACCTGCGTGTCACAGGGCAAAAGGGGAAGAAGCAAATACATGCGGCTCTCTGCGAGATGATCCAGCACTTCCACAGGCACAGAAAACAAAAAGCCCGGTCAGAGCCCGGAAGCCGCCCCCTCACTTTGACCTTCTTTCTGATTGGGCAGTTTGTGAGCTAGCATCCGCTGATTGGATACGGCAACAGGCCGCCACTCTTTTGATCTTGAGTGACAGCAGAGGCTATCCAACAAGGTTAGGGGAGGCAAGAAAAAAGAAAAGGGTGTTTTTGCTTGTAGCATTTTGAGGTTGAGTTGTCTCTCTGCACCGGAAGTTAGGGCGAGGAGCAGGATGTGACACGCATCGCGCAGCATGCTGGGCACTGTGGCACAAGAATGAGGCCTGGTTGCTTGATCGCTGGGCTGTAGGACTCCATACCAGTCTGCGGAGGCAGCAAAACACTTCAATGTACCCTGTGTGTAGTTTCAAGGGGAGTTCACATTTTTTGCACTGCTGGGGAAATCCACATCCACCAGTGACATGTTGGATAAACTGACCATTGTCACACCCAAGTACCAAAGAAACAAGTAAAAAGGAATAAATACATGAATGAATAAATAAATAAGAAAAAAAAAAGAAAGAAGTGCCCTAATGCTCCTGGATAAAAGAAGTATGTGTGGTAAATCCTTTGGGTCCTCTCCCACTGTGGGAGGTTTTCTGTACTGAATAAATCCTGCCTTAAAAAACAAAAAGAGGGACAGAGTAAGAGAAAAGAGAAACACACAAATGCGAGTCCACAAATTCAGATGATCTCTTTGCGTATCAGAATATTAAAGACACTAGGCCAGACTTGGTGTCAGCCTGTAGTTCCAGCACTTCGGGAGCCCGAGGAGTGTGGATTGCCTGTGTCTGCGGGTTCGAGACTCGCCTAGGTAACTTGGCGAGACCTCATCTCTACAATAATTCAAAAAATTAGCCGGGTGTGGTAGTGCCCACCTGTAGTTCCAGCTACTTGGAAGGCTAAGGCAGAAGGATCGCCGTAGCCCAGCAGGTTGAGGCCGCAGTGGCCGGGAGTGGCCACTGCACTCCAGTCAGGATGACAGAGTGAGACTCCAACTCAAAAAAAAAAAAATCCAGCTTTAAAGAAATAGAGGGACAGATAAGAGAAAAGAGAAATACACAAATGCGAGAAATTCACGAACTCAGATGATCTCCTTGCATATCAGAATATTAAAGACTCTAGGCCAGGCTTGGTGTCAGCCTGTAGTCCCAGGACTTTGGGAGGCCGAGGGGAGTGGATTGCCCAAGTTGGGGCCAGAAAACCAGCCAGGGCAACTTGGAAGACCTCGTCTCTACAATAAATCAAAAAAATTAGCATAGTGTGGTAGTGTGTGACTGTAATTCTGGCTACTTGGAAGACTGAGGTGAAAGGATTGCCTGAGACCAGAAGGTTGAAGCTGCAGTGGCCAGGAGTGTGCCACTGTACTCCAGCTTGGGGGATAGAGTGAGACTCCAACTCAAAAAATAAAAAAAACCCGAAAGACTCACATTATGCACTCAATGACCCTGTAACAGATGAGCTTCTAAAACAGGCCCCAAAGACATATTCTCTAGAACCCCCTAAGGACAATCTTGGTGATCTGGATAATGCAATTACTGAACCAGATCTAAGAAATCATCTCCATTCATTAATAGAAGTTTGGATATTTACTTTTGTAAAAACTCATCTCTATGATTTGGAGAGTTGGACATTCTATTGTACAAAGACAGCACTGTGCTTGTCCTCAGAGCAGGCTGATGAATGGGTTTCTGAGAATCCATTTGATAGAAAGATTTTTTTTTTTTCCTCCTGAAAGTAAAATGAGATAAGAAAAGGAACTGGGTGATTTTCAGTACCTGCAGAGTCAACAAAAAATGGAGAATCCTGCCAAAGTCCGTGGGTTCAAGACCAGCTCAGGCACCTTGGCGAGACATCATCTCTACAAGAAAAACTTTAAAAAATAGCCAGGCATCATAGTGCATGTCTGTAGTCCTGGCTACTTGGAAGGCTGAAGTGGAAGGAACACTGGAGCCCAGCAGGTTGACACTGGGGTGGCCATGAGCTGCACTCCAGCCGTGGTGACTGAATGAGACTCCAACTAAAAAAAAAAAAAAAAAAAAAAGCATAAAAAGAGAATCCCAAGCAGCCAGATGAAAAAGGGGACAGACTACAGACTGTGGGATCCAGCTACGGCCTATTCCTGCATAGCCAGAAGCTCTTCCCCCTTATGTAGCTCTGGTCCCCACCTTGGAGCATCCTTGCACAAAATGAGGCCACATTTACTATTTCTTGCCTTGAAAGGAACCCACCAAGTATGGCAGACCTAGGGACCCAGCCTCCTGGGGCCTTACTTTCCCAATTTTTATCATTCCTATAATCAAGAGCAAGTATTGTACCCTGAAATCATAGCCCCAATGCCATCTGCTTGGCCTCAGACTTCTGCCTCATTGGCGGTCAGGTAATGGTCAGTGAGGATGTGGAAGTTCAGCCATCATTGCCTCCTTGAGTGGATAAGGTTGATTGTTGGGAGCCAACATCTATAGCTACATGGCTGAGGCCTGTAAAGGCCCATCTGGAAGATCGCCTCTGACATAGGATATCAGTTATACCTATAATATTGGCGTGTGATTAGTGACCAGTGTGCATACATGGCAGTAAAACTTATAAGTAAATCTCAATACACCTGATGGAAAGTGCATAGCAGAATTATTTCTCTATGTCTTTATAAGTTTTACTTCTTTCTAGATATTTTTTAACTTCTATTTCCTGGTAGACTGGGTAGTCAGCTTTGGAAAGCTGTTTCCCCTAGGGCTAAGATTAGAAACTAAATTACCATGATAGTTTTGTCGCCCTGCCCCTAGCCAGGCAGAGCGTTTTCTTTTGTTTCATTAATTACCGAAAGTCTGTCTGCTTCAGCCCATGGCCGCCATCTTGGCAGCCCTGCATTTCCTTGTTCAAGAGTGTGACAGCTACTATTTGATTTTTAGAGTAGACTTGTTAGGATAAAATATATACACTCATAGTTGCCTAAATTTATGCTTGCTGTTTTGTTTCCTTTTGCTACATTATC
>NW_007248634.1:0-5716 GCF_000164805.1 Carlito syrichta | reverse complement strand
TCTGGTAGTTTAAGAATAAGTTTTAACCGAGTTATAAGGCATTACATTAAATTGTAATAGGATAATAGTATAACTAACAGCTAAGTCATTTAAGTAAACTTATAGATTATAGTATAGTGTAAAGTTGATAATATTAATCGTTAAAAATATTAGGAGTCAGTGAACTTGGGTTGAACCTAGAGTTAACTTAGAAAAGTTTTTTGTATTAACCAGGGTTTAGAACAAAGAGTATAATATGAATGATTCATTGAACATTATGGAAAATACTTTGAACGATTTGTATTGAAATTGTGCACCTGTGACCTTAATGTAAGCACGACAGACATCATGGAGTTTGAATTGTTTGCTTGGAAATTGCAGATCTCGTGGTGGTCTTGTGATGCATAGTTTGTAAAGCACGGAACTTGTACGCCCCCAGTAAGTGATTATCACACTGCTGGAGGGTATAGAAAATGGTATATAAGTTGGAAGGAGTCCGAATAAAATTTGGCTACAGTCCTGATCAGACTGTTCCCAGAAGAACTGCCTCCGAGTAGTCTCTTCTTGCTGTCCAGATTCTCTGGTGCAGGTCCTAACCCACCCTTGGTCAGTGCTGGTCACCGACAGTTGATGGCCGGTCTGTGGGTTTCTGCCCACCCTAGTCGAGGTGGCTGGTTGCTTTTCAAGCCTGGTGATATCACTGGTCATTCCCTGCTGGACATGAGTGGGCCTCACGTACCCACACACTATGGCTAGGGCTCTCACCCTGCCTTGGGCAAAATCCTAGTTTTTGTCAGGGCCTCATGTTCACTGTATAGTCATCCTAGATATCCCTGGTACACATCTTCTCCCAGAGGTCAGGTGAGGCCAGGTTGGACCCCTCTGGTTGTAAGACTTGTGCCCTTTAAGGAAGGCACTGTCACACAGATTCGCCAGCATAACAAACATGACATGCTGCTGACTGGCTGAGACTTTGACAATGCCATACTCACCCCCCACCCCTGTCCAGAGGCTTCCAAAGTCCAGCTTCCTTGTTGACATTGATTTCATAGGTCTGAGGAGTTATGTAGAGCTTTGGGGCACCTTGTTGGGTGCTGCCCTGACTTCTTTGGGGCCATGTGGGTCACTTTCTCATAAGAAAGTTAATATGAGAAGGGCTCGGTGGCTCGGCCTGTAATCCCAGTGCTTTGGAAGGCTGAGGTGAGTGGATTACCTGAGCCTGTGGGTTCAAGACCCGCCTGGGCAACTTGGCAAGACTTCATCTCTAAAATAAATCAAAAATTACCTGGGCATGGTATCGCGCATCTGTTGTTCCAGCTACTTGGAAGACTGAGATGGAAGGATCACCGGAGCCCAGCTGGTCAAGGCTGCAGTGGCTGGGAATGGCCACTGCACTCCAGTCTGGGTTACAGAGTGAGACTTCAATTCAAAAAAGAAAAAAAAAGTTAATATGTAGCTGTCACTATAAGAGAGAAGGATATCTAAGCATTTACTGTGGACTGGGCAGGCCCTGGTGTTGGAGGGCCAGTGGGATAGCAAAGTGACATTGTCCTGTGTTTCTAATCTCACAGGGAACGTAGGATAAGACAGAAGCCGAGCATCCTTGTTCAAAACTGCAATGAAAACCATTGACTCCTGATCTCCAGATGCATGGGGAGCTTTAGGAACAAATTTCAAGAAAGAAATCACCAAACAGCCACGGTTTGCTGGCCACACCTGAGCCTCCAGGCTCCCGGAAAGCAACCTGTTTCCCTGAAAACAGTGGAATCTCCTACCTGCAGTTGTGCCTCAGTTTGGGGAGCAGTCCAGTCAGGTGACATCGGGTGAGGATAGCTACTAATTGAGCGGTGCTGCCACTTTTTTTAGTTGAAATCTTACTCTGTCATTCAGGTTGGAGTGCAGTAGCATTCATAGCAACCACAGTCTCAACCTGTTGGACTAGGTGATGCTTCTACTTCAACCTTCCAGATAGTTGGAACTACAGGCACATGCCCCCATGTCCACTTATTTCTTTATGTATTTTGAGTCGGAGTCTACTCTGTCTCTGAGGCTGGAGGGCAGTGGCATGCTCCCAGGCACCACAACCCCGACCTGCTGGGCTTAGGCAAACCTTCCACCTCAGCCTTCTGAGTAGCTGGAACTACAGGCACAAGCCAACATGCCCAGCTAATTTTGTGATTTATTGTAGAGATGAGATCTCGCCAAGCTGCTCAGCTTCATCTCGAGCCTGTGTACTCAGGCAGTCCTCTCATCTCAGCTTCCCAAAGTGCTGGGATTATAAGTCTGAGTCACCGTGCCTGGCCTAATTTTTCATTTATTGTAGATATGAGGGCTTGCCAAATGACTGAGGCTGGTCTCCAATGCATGGGCTCAGGCAGTCCTCTCATGTCAGCATTCCAAAGTGCTGGGATTGTAGGTGAGAGCCACTGTGCCCAGCCTGCTCTATGGTTTTCTAGAGCTGAGATGGTGGGCTGGAGAGACCCAGGCTATCTAACTTGGAGAGGGTCTCCAAGTTGGTGGATGCCTACAGAGTAGATCAGTTTCTCCACTGAGCTTACCTGCCTCTCATTGGGTGGGACCTCATGGACCCTGGTACCTGGAGTCCTCATGTTTTCTGTGTGGCACTCGTGCTCCAGCATTAAAGACACCCATGCAGGAAACTGATCCCAGATCTAAGGGTGTGTGCATCCTGGGACATGTTTGCCATTGGGACACCTCACACTTCTCCTGTGATGTCTCCCTAGGATTTGGACTGGCTTTGGCTCCCTGCCTCATGCCCTCACCCCAGGGCTACTCTACCTCACCTCACCTTTGGCCCTGGTAAAGAACTCAGGTGGGAGAGGCCTTCGCTATCAACCAAGCTCCATTGCCACCCTAACATGAAACTTGTCTCCACTGCAGGGTAGATGCTCCCAGGCACTGGGCCCCCTGTCCTCTGGGGCTGCCATTCCACATAATGAAAGGACTGAATGTTGCCATACTCAACTGAACTCTGAGTTCTGGGTCTGGGCTGTGGTCCAAACTGGTTCTCTCCCAAATTCTACCTGGGTCTGGTACATTAATTTTTTCCATTCCCTTGTTCAGGGCATATTGTCCTGCCACTCTTGGGAGGAAGGTGCTTAGGACTGAAGAATTTCCTGTTGTTTCCTGGGGATATTGTTATCGGCTCACATGTATGGCTGTGATCTCTCTGGTTTCCTTCAGGTCCCTTGAGTAGCAGGTGCAGGAGGGTATGGCGGAGGGGCTTGGAGGGGTCTACCCATCATCCATTGCCCTGTCTCTGAGGCATGTTCAGTAATCTCAAGGTCAGCCCTGCCCTGGGGCCCACCTAGGCCTGTTTCCAGAAGCATCTTGGAGTAGAGGATGAGGAGAAACACCCACAGAAATGAGTTAATGGGGCCTGTGTTCTCCCCTCTTTATTACTCCAGAGGATGACTTGGGAGTTTACTTGGTGCTGGACTCAACCTCAGGGACAGCTCACACTCTATCCCTCTCAGCTGAGCCCTGGATACCTGAAGGTACCTCAGCACCATGTCATGCTCCAGAGACTAGGCCCAGCATAGCCTGTCCTGAAAAAACTCCTGCAGACCAAATAGGTACAACTTCAGGAGGTGCTGGAGGCACATTCGTGGGAGCCAGGCTGGAAAGAGTGCCCCGTGAAAGGTCAGTTCATTCACCCTGCTCCAATCCTGGGCACCACCTGCTGATCAGTGCTGGGTCCTTTCTGGCCACTGATGCAGTCCAGCTGTGCCCAGGAGGCCATGATCAGAGAAAGGCCTAGGCAGGAAAATGTTCATCACTCTACTGCTTCTCATCTGTGTCATGTCAAGGGTTTTTCTCCGTGTCTAAGAGTGTTTAGGGTGCCCCACTCAGTTCACAAGACCATACCCTGATACAGGTACATACAGTGTTTATTATTTAGCCTACTTAGAAATTTCAAGGATTTTTTGACCTGAAATTTATGTACAACGAAGATGTCGTTCATAGTGAGTGTATTTAGTTATCTTTTTCTCTTTTTTTTGAGTTGGAGTCTCAGTCATCCAGAATCAAGTGCCATGGCATGCTCACAGTTACCCCAACGTCAACCCACTGGGCTCAGGGGATCCTTCCACCTCGGTCTTCCAAGTTGCTGGAAGAAAAGGCATGCACTACCACACCCAGCTAATTTTTGATTCATTGTAGGGACCAGGTCTAACAAAATTGCTGGGACTGTTCTTGAACCTGTAGGCACAATGAATCCACTTGTCTCAGCCTCCCAAAGTGCTGGGATTACGGGCTGAGCCACTGAGCCTGAACTAGTTACATTTCAAGGAGTATTTTCCATGTTTGTTCTCAACTGGAGACTACTATTGAAGAGAGTTTGGTGGTATCGCTCCTTTAACTTTGTGTAATTAACACAGTTGATTTTGTTGATTTTGTAGTTCCAATTTGTTCAGGTGATAAATAGGAAGATATTATAAGACAAGGGATTCCTTTGACTTCTGTCTGCTTTCTCCTGACTATCAAACAAGACAGTTTTTGGTCAGTAATAATGTTTCATAATTAGCTATAAGTATTTCTCTTAGAGTGACTTGGTGGCTTTATGTGAGACTGAAGATACCCAGAGTGATGTAATGGCGTTGATTCTACATGTAGAGTCTATAAACAGTCCACTTTCATATATTGCATATTATGTGTATTATAAATTGTATTTTTACTATTATGTTAACAAACTAAACTGGTCTCAGTGGCTTTGCCTGGGAGGCTGAGGTGAGTGGATTGTCTGAGCCCGCATGTTTGAGACCCGCCTGGGTAGCAAGACCTCATCTCTACAATAAATTAAAAATTAGCCGGGCGTGGTAGCGCACGCCTGTAGTTCCAGCTACTTGGAAGGCTGAGGCGGAAGGATCACCGAAGCACAGCAGGTCGAGGCTGCGGTGGCCAGGAGCAGCCACTGCACTCCAGTCTGGGCGACAGAGTGAGACTGACTGAAAAAAAATTTAAAAAGGGACTCCAACTCAAAAAAAAAAAAATTAGCTCAGAAAGATAAAACCAAATATTGAGTGTTCTCACATGTAATTGAAGACTGAATACTCGGTATGTACAAACTTCGAGATGAGAATGGCAAACACCTGGGACTGATGAAGGGGGAAGGAGGGAGCCAAGCATTGAAAAAGTGCTTATTGGATACCGTTGTCCCTGAATGGGTGATGGGTTTAACAGAAGCTTAAATCTCACCATTACACGATATGCCCATGTAACAAACCCGCATGGGTACCCACTCAATTGAACAGAGGAAAAAAATAAAAATTCATGAAGAAGAAAATATATCTTTACTGTTCACTAAATGAAAATGGGTCATCCGAAAGTTCTTCATCCTTGCCATCTTCACCATGAGAAGCTGAGGATGCGGTCGAATGGGAGAGCCTGGTCTTGCTGTCTTGGGTGACAGAGGCAGAAGGGGTGGAGGGGAGGCAGAAGAGGCTGAACTTGGTGAGGCTTAACAGAAACACATCTTTATTTCTGTCTGAGGCTGGGTAGGGCGGCTTATGCCTATAATCCCAGCACTTTGCGAGGCTGAGATGGGAGGATTGCCTGAGCCCATTGATTATAGACCTGCCTGGGCAACTTGGTGAGACCTCATCTCTACAGTAAATTAAAAAAGTAGCTGAGCATGGTGGCACATGTGTGTAGCTTCAGCTACTTGGAAGGCTGAGGTGGAAGGATCGTCTGAGCCCATCAAGTCGAGGCTGCAGTG
>NW_007248633.1:2003-77303 GCF_000164805.1 Carlito syrichta | reverse complement strand
TATATTTTATCTTTTCCCTGTACTCTTGTGAAGAACGTTGTTCTTTTTTCCTTTTCTTCTGTGTTTAGTACTTTCTTAAGTGTTTCATGTAGAGATGGTTTTGTGGCTGCATAAGTTCTTAGGGAGTGGATATCTGGGAAAGATTTTAATTCTCCCACACTGATGAAGCTTAGCTTGGCTGGGTAGGTTATTCTTGGTTGAAATTGTTTATCCTTTAGGACTTTGAAGATAGGGCTCCAAGCTCTCCTAGCCTGCAGGGTTTCTGCAGATAAATCTGCTGCTATTCTGATTGGTCTTCCATGGTGGGTGATCTGGTCTTTTTCTCTTGCTGCCTTTAGGATTTTTTCTTTTGTGCCTACTTTATTTAGGCGAATTATTATGTGTCTAGGAGTTGGTCTTCTCATTTCTTGTCTTGCGGGGGTTCTCTGAATCTCTTGTGTTTGAATTTTTGTATCACTGATTAGATGAGGGAAATTTTCTTGAATGATCTCGTGGAAAGTTTGTTCCAATGTGGTCTCTGTTTCTCTTTCTGCCTCAGGGAGTCCGATTATTCTTAGGTTAGGCCTCTTGAGGTAGTCACTCATCTCTTGAAGGTTTTGTTCTGTCTTTTTGAGCTTATTTTCTGTGTTTTTAAGAGTTTGGGTTATTTCTATATTTTTGGTCCTCAAGCTCTGAGATTCTTTCTTTCTGCTTGAGAAATTCAGCTTTCCATGCTTATCAATTTGTGATTTATTTCATTCACAGTATTCTTTAGTACTGTTATCTCAGATATCAGCTCCTTCCTAGTTTCTTCTTGTGTCTCCTCAATTCTTTTTAGTCTCTCCATTATTGTTTTGATATCTACATTTGCATTTTGAGACCCTTCATTCTGGGGACTTTTCATTGTTTGTATTCCAAAGTCAATTTTCTCAGTGTCTGCTCTCCCAGGCGTCTGGGAGAGACCCATACTCTTCTTTTGGTTTTTCTTCATTACTGTAGATTTTTCTCCCTTTACCCCTTTCCCTCCCCCTCTTCAATTCTGTTTTTGAGGGAAGGTGGGGTTGCTTTTATTTCTCTTCTGCAATGACCTGTTCTTCCTTATGAGGGTCTTCTGTTTTTGTTCACTTTTCCCTCTGCTTTACAGTCTGTCTATTCAGCAGTTTGCAGTCTTGGTCCGTTCAGAGAATCTCACCAGTTCACCTATGCCGTCGCCATCTTGCCCCGTCTCCTTTTTTGAATCTGGCAGGTGAAAAAGGAGTAGGAGGAAACATTCCTGGTTCAAAAGAATCAAAATAAGTCACAGTCCAAGAAAAGCTGCAACAGGAGAATCCGGCAGTTAGGGATATTATAAGTAGAGTCCAGAATCCTAATAGCCCAGTGTCAATATCATCTTCATTTTTCAAATTCTCAGCATGCAACTCTGGTGCATACGGCGCTCGAACCCTCTCCTCCCAACCCCTCCTCCACAGTATTCTTTATTACTGTTATTTCAGATATCAGCTCCTTCCTAGTTTCTTCTTGTCTCTCCTCAATTCTTTTTAATCTCTCCATTAATGTCTTGATATCTAGGTTTGTAGTTTGAGACCAGTCATTCTGGGGGCTCTTCATTGTTTGCATTCTGATGTTAGTTTTCTCAGTATCTGCCCTCCCAGGGGTCTGGGAGAGACCCATATTCTTCTTTTGGTTTTTCTTCATTTGTGTAGATTTTTCTCTCTCTTCCCCTTTCCCTCCCCTTCTTTGGTTCTGTTTTTCTGGGAAGGTGGGGTTGCTTTTGTTCCACTTGTGCAATCTCCTGTTCTTCCTCATGAGGGTCCTCTGGCTTTGTTCACTTTTGAGGTTGGAATGTGGGCTGCAGGCTGTACTTTTTGCAGTTTTGAGGTTTAATTGAGGGTGAAGCTGTGATTCAGAATCTATATGCTGATTCCAGCATCCACCAACAGTTGTATGAACATGCTGGAACCTATTTCCCACTGCCTTATAATCTGTCTGTGCAGCAGTATGTAGGTTTGGTCCCTGGATCAAAAGGAAGTACAAAACAGGAAAATAATGGAGGAAGGGGGGTTAATAGGAAGTTAGAAAGAGAGAAGAGTGAGAGGGAAAACAGACATACATACAACTAACAGGTGAAAAAGAGACACAAGGCCAGAGAGAAGTGAAAAAAACATGCAAGAAAAATTCCCTAAAGAATACTGTAGCTACACAGAGACAGACTGATAAAATCATGAAACAGATAGTATAAGTTAGAAAACAAAAGTGAGAAAACAAACAGTCAAAATGATGATATCAAAAGTCAAAATAAGAGATCAGACTAGCTCTGGAATCTTTCCTGAGTGTCTAAAGTCTCTTCAGCTCTGATCTCCAGCCTCTTCCCTTTGTTTTTGTTGCAGGCAGCTAGATTTACTCACAGTTTGGGTTTGTTTTTTTAGCCTGCTGCCTGGGAGGTCTGTGTCGCTTAGTTGCCTTGGTCTGATTTGGCATAGGGGAGGGGCCTTGTCTCCTGTTTAGCAACATTACCTTAGGAACCGAGGTGAAGACTACTGATAGGTGGGTGGGGCAATGTAAACCTCTGCCTGGAGAATGGCCTAAGTGGCAGCTTCACTTTCATGGATCTTTTCTCTCTGCTCATCTGGGTACCTGATTGATCCACTATGGTGAACTGTGGTGGTGTGGGAGGCACCAGGGATCAGCTGCACAGCTGGGCGCTGGATCCGGGGTGCCACCAGCAGGCTGGGGTGGAGGAGGGTGTTGGGAGTTCCTTCCTCTGGAGCTGAGAGCCTCCTATCAGCACCTCCTTAAGATATGCTGGTCCCTTTCACAAGCATGGGGTCGCGCGCTGAGTGCCTCGGCCAGGGTGGGCCCAGAGCTCCAGAGCTCCAAAGCTCCAAAGTGCAGGTGGTGAACAGCGATAGTGGCACTGGGCCCCTCACAGGGGACTTCAGCCAGAAATGGGACCAGTATCTCTGAGGGGCGAGCGCCCAGAGCCTCCCTGGGTGACCAGCGGCTTGGTGCTGGGTGCTGGGTGAGACAATGTAGCCAGGGAGGGAGCCGAGACCCAAGGCTCCCGAGCAGGTGAGAGTCACATATAGTGAAGGAGCAGCAGCTGGGGCTGCAATATCCGGCCCTGCGTGGGACCAAAGGTGCATATCTTAAGGAGGTGCTGATAGGAGGCTCTCAGCTCCAGAGGAGGGAACTCCCGACCCCCTCCTCCACTCCAGCCTGCTGGTGGCACCCTGGATCCAGCACCCAGCTGTGCAGCTGATCCCTGGTGCCTCCCACACCACCACAGTTCACCATAGTGGATCAAACAGGGACCCAGACGAGCAGAGAGAAAAGATCCATGAAAGTGAAGCTGCCACTTAGGCCTTTCTCCAGGCAGAGGTTTGCATTGCCCCGCCCACCTATCCGTAGTCTTCACCTCGGTTCCTAAGGTAATGTCACTAAACCAGTGCGGCAGTGGGGTGGGGGAAGAAAAGTAAGAGTCTCTTGGGGAACTCACATTTGGAGAATCTCACAAGTTCACCTATGCCATTCCCATCTTACCAGAACTCTTTTTTTCATTTTCTTAATGGTGTCTTTGGAAGTGCAAAAGTTTTGAATTTTGATGAGACCAATTTATCAATTTTCATTTTATGAACTATGCTTTGGTATTGTATCCAAGAAATCTTTGCCTTTCATTATATCTTTAACTTTCTTTTCACATGTGTATAGGAAAAAAATCATTTTTTGTATATTTATCTTCTATCCTACCCATTTACTACCCTGTATTACAAATTCTAATAATTTTTCTTTTTATTTTCTTGAGTTTTCTAAATCATTCACAGAATTTCAAATCATATTTGACAGAGACATATAATACAAAACGTAATTATAACCAATCAAGTTTAATTGCTAGACATACTACAAGTTTTGCTAGAGAGATAATATGTGAGACTTTGCTCTCAATTCTCTCTGTCACATTTTGAAAAAGCATTTACCAACTAGTATAGGCAAGGAGAAAGATGGCACTGAATATTGAAGAATCTCATAACCAAATGATATAACAAATAGAAACTAGAACTGGGGAAATTTATGCTAAGGACAATAAATTCAAAACTTCAATATGAAAATGTTGTAACAGGAAAAGATTTGTTGGTGCTAAGAATATTCTTCTTTACATTTTTTTTTTCATGTTGAACTTGAAACCTATGGAAAGCACTAGGTATTTTTCCTGTAAATTGTGATCTAACCACATTTCTCCCATTCTGTATGTGTGCAAATGCTTGGAAGATTACTTTGCATTCATCCCTCTTAAATTTGATTTTGTTAGGTCTATCTCATCATTTTTTTTCTGGTTTAACTTTTTTACTGAAAAAAATGCTGACATAATGAACATACAACAAAATGCACAGTCTATTGGCATATTGTCATCATTTTTAATTGTTAGAATTATTTAGGAGTTGACCTATCTTCTATCCAATAATTACTTCTTAATTCACGTTATCAATAAAGATATCAAACATCAGGGAGCTGAGTCCTGGACATGTCTGGAGGTCTCCCTGTAGGTATATATTGTTTTGGGGATTTTTAAATTTCTTTTTTATTTTAAAGATATGGATTCTACACTAGGAAAGGATTCCCTGTCAGTATGAGCATATGTTCTGTTGTGATGCCAAGAAAATATCTGAGAAATATGCGATTCATATCTACATTCATTTATAAATCGATCTATTTACGAGAAAGTCAACTGCAGCTTCTTTCTTCATAATCTCAACCATATTCACCCTTTTTCTTTTTCTTTCTTCTTTTTTTTTTTTTTTGAGTTGGAGTCTCACTCTGTCGCCCAGACTGGAGTGCAGTGGCTGCTTCCGGCCACCACAGCCTCCATCTGCTGGGCTCCGGCGATCCTTCCACCTCAGCCTTCCAAGTAGCCAGAATTACAGGCATGCGCTACCACGCCTGGCTAATTTTTTGATTTATTGTAGAGATGAGGTCTCACTGCCCCAGGTGGGTCTCGAACCCGTGGGCTCAGGCAATCCACTCACCTCAGCCTCCCAAAGGCGCAGGATTACAGACCGAGCCACTGAGCCCGGCTCACCCTTTTTCTTAATTCTTACTTCCAAAGCTTTGTTCATGACCTCCAGATTGGTACTATTCCTGCTATATGTTGTAAACCATGTTAAATATTTTTTGACATAGTCTAGGTCTAAGAAATAAATAAATGATACCAGAGACAAAAAAAAAAAAGATATGGCGTACAAGTAAGGAGTAGATATTGTTACATTCATGTTCACCCCTCTGTCATGGTTATTGAACTATGTGTTAAACAGAATTCTATGAGTGATGGCTGGTGACCTTTACCCTTTTGAGTATGGGTAAAAACCGTGACTATTTGATATCACCCTCACGGGTTGTGCTTTTTTATATGGCAAAAGGGAAATTATTCAAGTAGATCTAATGTAATCATGTGAGCCCTTAAACACAGAGCTCTTTCTCAGCTGAGGGAAGAAGAGGAAGTCAGAGATATTTAAAGCATGAGAAAAATTTTATGCTGCTACTGGTTTTGAAGGCGGTGGGGGCTATGTGTGAGGGAAGTGAAATGGCCTCTAGAAGCTGAGAAAGCAACCCTGGCCAACAGCAACCCAACAAGGACCTCAGAAGCAAATTCTGAAAGAACTTGAATGCAGAATGACCTTGGAAGCAGATTCTTCCCCCAGAATCTCCAGATAAGAATCCAGCCTAGTCGACACCTAGATTTTGGCCTTGTGGGGTTTTAAACAGAGAACACACCTTGACCTCTAGAAGTGTGAAATAACAAATGAGTGTTGTTTTAAGCCACCAAGTTTTGGCAATTTGTCACACAGCAATAGAAAATTAATACAAACCAACTATGATTTCACAAACTCTAAGATTATACAGACCACATTACTGTGATAGCCACAGGCTATTCACAGCTGAAATCAAGATATAGCATCTTTGATATTTTCTTTATATGCCAGTTGAATACCTGTATCAAAAAGAAGAAAAGCTAGATTTCATATATTTATTGTCTCAAAGATTGGTTTTCTACTTTTCAAGGCAATTTCTTGTCTCATCTTATCCTCCTAAGATCTTGATGGGACAGATAAGAACAAAACCTGTAGAAATCATTTGCCCAAGGAAAACAAGATTAATTTTAGTTCAATATTAGGAAAGGCTTTCAAACAATTAGAACTGGTCCACTGTGATGGGAGCTGCCTTCTAGAATAATAAGCCATGTCTCACTGGAAGAAAATGCTCCATGATTAAATCTGAGGGATTTAGTGAGGGAGAGCCTGGCATGGTTAAAGAGTGAAATTGCCTCAGCTTTGAGGTCTCTTCCAACACTGAAGCTCCTGTGTTCCCACTGGAACCAAACAAAATTGATTCATATCTATGTTGAACTGTGTTGGTTAGTCAGGATGTCTTCTTTAAGGATTCCTTGACATTTTCACAATTGCCTTCTTTTTTTTATTATTACTTTTTTTTAAGAAAGGAGGATTGCATTCTGTTGCCAAGGTTGGAATGCAGTGACACAATCATAGCTCACTAAAACCTCCAACTCCTGGGCTCAAGTGATCTTGCCTCTTGCCTCAGCCTCTCCTGAGTAGCTGTCACTACAGGCATGTACCATCATATATGGCTAAATTTTTTTAAAAATTTTTTAGAGATAGGGTCTTGCTATATTGCCCAAGCTAGTCTAAAATTCCTAGTCTCAAGCAGACCTCCTGTCTCGGCCTCTCAAATCACTAGGGTTATAGGTATGAGCCACTGCACCCAGCCTATCATTGTTTTTGAAGTGGTAAATTTATCTAAATTTCTTTGTATGAAGAATATACTATGTGATGGAGCTCAATTATACTTTGTTTAAGGCACAAAGAAGCTTTTAATAATTTAACTGAGTGTCACAGACACTTCATAGTGGAGTCTAATTTGAACTCATTTGTTCTGACTCCATAGCCCTTGCCTTAAACTTCCATAGCATGGTCTATTGTCCCATCCCTCCACTAGCAAGCAGGAGCAGATTAAAGGAGCTGGCTTGAGTTTTTAAAGAGACAAACACTCTAACAAGACCCAGAAGTAATCCTAGATCAGGGATGTGCCCCAAAAGATGAGGACTTGCTGCTGGCTCTGTAGTCCAAGTACAATGGCAGCCTCTTTTATGACAAAGGAAATTACTGCTTTGTGTGTGTGTGTGTGTGTGTGTGTTTCACTTGACTTTGAAAATGCCTGCCAGCTCCTGAGCCCTGTTATTATGGGAAAAAATAATAATGTTTTAACATTTTCCTCCAAGTTATTCTAGATATAAAAGCTTGGTAGATGCTCAAAGAGATTGACACTCCGTTTCACAGATTTCTTTCAAGAAATTCTTGAGTCTTATTTTGAGAATTCTATTTTTTGGTGAAACTGCATTTCTGGACTCCCAAATTCCTTGAGAGTTCTGCAGCTCCAGAGAAAAGAGACCTGCAACCAATCACTCTCAATCTGGCAGAGGGGACAGCCATAGGACAGAAAGGGGGTGGGAGGGAAGGTGGTAAGGTGAGTTGCCTGGGGGTCAGGACCCTACCTGCTCAGGCAGCTGCCTTTACTTCTGGGAGGTATTGAGCTATGGTGGGCCCTGAACTGTTCTAGAAGAAGCCTGAGGCTGGGAGAAATGAATGGCATGGGGCCAATCTTGAGCCAGAAACCCAAAGCCGAGGAGGGCAGGTGTGGTTAAAACTGCACATAGGACCCTGAAGATCTAGCTATGAATCTTTGAGAAAGGAGAGAAGTGTTACCAGATAGTAATAGTGGCCAAGGAGGACAAGATGAGACCCAACTTGTCACCTTAATTCTGACTCATCTTGTCTTGCTTCCTGGCCCATCAGAAAAGGTCAGTGCTCTGATGTCAGTAGGGAAATTGAGGCAGCTGTATGAGCCCTGATGGCTGAGGTTAAATGCAGTCCAGTTCCTCTGGACCAGTTGAGTCAACTTATTCCATTTCCCAGGAAAACTCAAGTCAGAGTAACAATCCCACACACCCCTTCTCTCTGCCTAGAGAATCTGCCTTCCTGGGTTTTACTTCCCAAAGCTGAAACAGATAAAGGAATTTTACCCTTCATTAGAGGAGAAAAAGGAAACTTACTTCAAGTATTTTCAAAATCATTTTGGTTCAAGGTTTAGTGAAGTCAGTGGAACTTAGTCACCATCTGAGATAAACGACATTAAGTTGGAGTGTCTGGCCATCTTGAGACACCAGATTCAGAAACATAATAAAATTCAGAGGCTTCTTTGGATCGTCCAGCTTGTAAGTCAAGAATCTATGTATTGATTTGCTAGATATTAAAAAGTGAGGCCAATGGTGCAATTTTAACAACTTTATTGCAGTATTGAGGTTTAAATTGCATGTCTTAAAGTTCACTCATTACAAGTGTCCAATTCAATGATTTTTAGTAAATATACAGTGCTGGGCAACCATCATCATAATCCAATTTTAGAATATTTCCTTCGTCCTACTTGTAGTAGATTCCTGTTCCTACCCCAAACCCCAGGCAGCCATTGATCTGCTGGCTGTCTCTATTTGTCTTTTCTGGACATTTCATATAAATGGAATGACAATTATAATCTTTTGTATCTAGTTTCCTTTACTTAGCATAATATTTCTGAGGCTTATCCATTCTGTAGCATGTTCAGCACTTTGTTCATTTAAATTGTTGAAGCGTATTCCATCGTTTGGACATGCCACATTTTGTTTATCCATAAACCACTGATGGACTTTTGGGTTGTTTCTTGCTTTTTGCTGTTATGAATACTGCTACTAAGCACAAGGGCTATGAGCAAGTGAATATCATGCTATGAACAAGTATTCATGTGAACATATAGTATTCTTATTTATTCTGGGTAAATTCCCAGGAGAGGAACTGCTGAATCATATGGTTTGCTTTACTTTTTAAGAAACTGCCAAGCTGTCTTCCAAAGTGTCTGTACTATTTGACATTCCCACTAGCAATGTATGAGGTTGCCAATTCTTCCTCATCCTCACCAGCACTTGCTAATATATGTCTTTATTGATTATAGCCATCCTAGTGGATGCATAGTTGTATCTCATGGTGGATTTAATTTACATTTCCCTAATGACCAGTGACCTTGAGCATCTTTTCATGTGCTTATTACCCAAAAGTACGTCTTAAATGGACACTAAATAGAAATCCTTTTTAATAGTATAAGAAGTAAGCTTAAAATTGAGTTTGTGTTATTCTCATTAGTAAAAATAATCGCAGGAGGATTAAATAGATTGAACGATTCATTAATTCATGTGTATTCACATTGAGGGCTCTATGTGCCAAGAGTGCTAAGTTCTGGAGATGAAATAACAAATAAGTCATAGCCCTATCTTCGTGTGTCTTATGGAGATATATATGGAGTAAGCATATGATACATATCATGGGAGGTCAAAGTGGAGTCAAATGGAGTAAGAATACAGCCAAAGGAGCATCTGCTCTCTCACCCCAGTGTTGGGTCATCTGGTAACACTTAGGGGGTAAGGTAATGTCAAAGATGAGTCCTGAGGGTTAGTGACCATTCACGAGGTAAAGATTGAAGAGGAACATCATGCCTTAGGAAGGGAGTATCATGACCAGATTGCTCTCTAGAAAGTTCTCCCCTCAGCACTGTGAGGTGCAGGTGAGAGGGGGAGGCTCTGGTGTTTCTTGTTAGACCTCACAGAGCCTTGGCTTCCATCTTATTTCACCTGCAGCTCTGAGGATAACCTGTGCCTTCCTGTGTTCGCAGGTGCTATATCACCCTCACCCAGTCTCTGCACTTGACCATGAGTGGGGCTCCAGCCGGACCTGCAGGCACAGGCAAGACTGAGACAACCAAGGACTTGGGCCGTGCACTGGGCGTCATGGTCTACGTATTCAACTGCTCAGAGCAGATGGACTATAAGGTACAGGTCAGCCCAGTTTCAGGAGGGACTAGGAATGGGTGGCAGCCCAACCAGGGCTGAGGTTTATCCCAGATCTGGGAGCTCAGATGAGGTCTGTGCTTGCTCCTTCATGGTAGATCTGAGGATCATGGACCCCTGGAACTCATTGGCTTCCCTGAAAACCTTTGATGTGACAAGGAGAGGCATAACCCCACAGATGCCTAGTTCATTAGTGAGTTCTTTGACCACAGATGACGTTCATTACCTTTTGGGTCTTTCTTTCATTATCTGTAAAATGAAGAAACTGAACATATATTCAAAGTCCTAAATTCACTATATGACCTAGAAGTACAGAAAGGCTTGTGAGTAGCTAATATAAAGATATTTATCTTCACGTGAAAGCCATATGTGCTCTTTGGTATGAGTAGATCTTCCCCAGAATATCTGCAGGGGCAGAATATTCTACAAGGGCAGGTGTGACCTCTAGAAACAGACTAGAACAATTCCTACTCAGAGCAAGAGGTGCCCCCAGAAGACAGGTGCAAAGCTAATGTTCATTTAGACACTCATCTTTTTTTTTTTAAAAAAAAAAAAGATGTATTCTAAGTTCTGTGTTACAGAGAAAAGCCAGGGAAACAACAGACCCATGAGGCTGCTTCTTAGCTAGTAACATCTGCTCACAACTGGACCTTATATAGATTATTTTAAAAAGAAAGATACGTAAGAACAGGTTGCCTCACTGCCACATTATTTTTATTTTGTTATATTGTATGTGTTTTTGCAAACTGCCTTTAAGTCACTTTTGTTAACAGAATGACATGTAAATAAATTTAGAGTGAAACAAATAAAACAGTTGCATTACATAGACAATATTTATATATATATTAATCATATGATATATTGATTGCAAAGTAAACATAATATATAAATAATTTTAGAGATCGCAAGGTAACACTTCAGTTACCATGTATACAACTCTTTGGGTGAGATTCATCCTTTATAACTTTAATTTCACTGTGCATATGATTTCACTGTGCAGAGTTGCAGCATCCTGTAGCACCATGTTTTCTTATATCAAGCAAACAAAACAAGGATCTGGACCCAAAACTGTCTTCCCCACATCTTCAGCCCCTACTTTTTTTTTAAACTTTAAATTTTTTTTTTATTTTAAAATCGTGGGGTACAATTCAGGGTTAGGTACACAAATATTCATCGTGCAGTTACCCTTGTTGATGAGGTGTGACCCCCCCAGGCAGATTTCAACTACTGTCACTCCCACCTCCCTGTCCCCCTCCCCCCCCGCAGTTTCCTGCCACTGTCAATCCCCTTCTTTTAGTATTGCAGTAGTTGTTCATGCTCCACTTATGAGTGAGAACATGTGATACTCAGTTCTCTGTTTATGTGAAAGATCACTCAGTATCATAGACTCTAATTCCATCCAGGTTACTGTGAAGTTCATGATTTTGTTCTTCTTTATCAGCCCCTACATTTTAACATGGTTGCTTTTATTGATGAACACATTAAAATAATGATTCTTTAAGTCAGGCTGGAAGATGAATTTTTTTCTCTTTAAAGAAATAAATTCAACCACAAGGATTACTTTAAGTTTCTAGAGTCTTCTACAGCTGAGCACTAGCAACATTGCTGGAATAAGTATAGTCTCCCCAGGGCAACATTCTGAAAGACACTCTCATTTGGATGTAGAAGAGGTGGTGTATCGATTGAAGAAAATCAGCCGGATTTCTTCAAAGTCATACTTAGCATAGTAAACAGGAAAAGGAATGTTGACACCATGGCCAGAGGTCATCTAGGGCCATTTAACTCACTCCTATCAAAACTAGTCACCGAACCCTAACTCCACCACTTTCTCTAAGAGTACAAGGTGAAAGGAGATGTTGATTCTTTGTTCCTTTGAACTGTGAGCAAAACTTTGGTCATGGAGTCTAGGCAACACACAGATTAGAGCAACATCAGTAGGCATGGTCATAATGAAACACACCAGAAGGAAGGTGATCCCTCCCTGGACACCAAACATTCCTTGTAACCAAACATCCTCACTAAACTGTTTGCAGCCTCCTCTCTCCTTTGTTGTTCTGGTGTTGCAAATTATTTTTTATCCTAAAACACTATAGAAATCAAGTTACTTTATTGAATATTGACATTACTCTCAGCATGTATTAGGCAACATAGGAGGATATAAAAAATAGGTGATAGATAGATACATAGATGATAGATGGATGATTGATAGTTAAATAGATAATAGATAAATAGATTAGATGGTAGATGGATTACAGATAGACAAATGATAGATGGATAGTAGATGGATAGTCACAATTGGCAGATAAAGTACAACCAAGTCTATCTGAAGAGATGAAAGATATATGAAATATTCAGGGGAACTATATAGCATTCAAATGACATAATCCTGGATGCTAATGTGTGTTCTACAAACTCTAATTCCCAGAATATCCCAGAGTAGGGAGAGAACCACAGAGTGTGCTGGTCAGGAAAGATATCGTAGAGGATGTGAGACTCAACCAAAGCTGTTGAAGTTTTGGAGTTAGTGCCAAACAGGACATGTGACATTTTATTTTTTATTTATTTATTTATTTTTGAGTTGGAATCTCACTCTGTCGCCCAGACTGGAGTCACTCCTGGCCACCGTAGCCTTGATCTGCTGGGCTCCAGCGATCTTTCCACCTCAGCCTTCCAAGTAACTGGAAATACAGGCGCGCGCTACCACACTTGGCTAATTTTTTTTATTTATTGTAGAGATGAGTTCTCACCAAGTTGCCCAGGCAGTTCTTGAACCCACGGGCTCAGGCAATCCACTCAACTCAGCCTCCCAGGGCGCAGGATTACAGGCTGAGCCACCGAGCCCGGCTGACATGTGATATTTTTTAAAAAATTTTATTTAAAAGATGTGAGGTACACTTCAGGGTTAGGTATACAAATGTTCCTTATGTAGGTACCCTTGTTAATGAGGTGTTGCCCTCCTCCCCTGACAGTTTCCCACTACTGCTAATCTCTTCCTTATAGTGTTATGATAATTGTTCATGGTCTGCTTATGTGTGAGAACATGTGGTACTCAGTTCTTTGTTTCTCTGATAGATCGCTCAGTATTATAGACTCTAAGTCCATCCAAGTTGCTGTGAAGGTCATAATTTTGTCCTTTATGACTGCATGATATTTCATCATGTATATGTACCACAATTTTTTTAGCCAATCCTGTTTTGATGGGCAGCATGGTTGGTTCCATGTTTTTGCTATTGTGAATAATGCTACAATAAACGTGTGTGCAGGTATCTTTTTCACAGAGTTATTTGAGTTCCTCCAGGTATGTTCTAAATAGGAAGGGATTGTGGAGTCATAAGGAAGGACAATTTTTAGACCTTTTAGGAGTCGCCAAACTGTTTTCCACAGAGGATGTACTAGTTTACACTCCCACAACAATGTAGAAGTGTTCCCTTTTCTCCTGCATCCTCTCCAGCATCTGTTGTTTTTTGAGTTATTGATGATGGCCATCCTGACTGGAGTTAGGTGGTTTCTCAGTGTGGTTTTAATTTACATTTCTTTGATGACTAATGAGGCTGAGCATTTAATATATCTGTTGGCTACTCGTATGTCTTCTTTTGAGAAGTGTTTAGTCATATATTTTGTCCACTTTGTAATGAGGCTGTTTGGTTTTTTTCTTTTTGGAATGTTTGAGTTCCTTGTAGACACAAGCTAGCTCATCAAAATCTCAGCTTTAAAGCCATGACCAAGTTATCCATCCTCCCCACTTTGTTCTGACTTCACCCCTTGAGATCTCCTTATAGGGCTTGGCTAGGACAAGGAGAGGAAGGCAGGAAGGGTCCCGAAGGGATGTTGTGCGCTTCTCCAGAGGTCATTTTGATGTGTCATTCGTGATACTCACAGCAATGTATCCTGTTTACATCTCTTCAAAGTAAAAGCTAGAAATAAACGTGAAACAAGAGCCAAGCTACCTTAGAGAGGATTTGGGAACAGGAGAAGGTAGGCAATCAGGTTGAATAGAGAGGCAAGACCAAATGCCGCTGAAAGCATCTCTCCTTGAAGTGGAGGGCTATAAGATCCTGGAGGCTTTGTAACAGGAATGAAAGCAAAAAAAGTCAAATAGCTGTATGAATTGAGACGGGAAGAGTCTGGAAGGAGGAAAAGTTTTTGATGGGAACATTATAGTAATCCAAACCAGAGAGGGTGAAGAGCCAGCTGATAGGGTAGTCGAGGTGGAAAAGAAAGAATGAGAGGATTTTTTATAAAAAGGCAAATAATACCTGGAAAACATGGGGAGGCAGTGAGTGGCAAAGAAAGGGGTGGAGTTGAAGATGAGAGTTTGGGCTGTGGTCAGGGACCTTCCCAATTCCCTCTTTCTCAGTAATCCTATATGGGGCATTGTCCCATTTAGCTCCGTGAGGATTGGGGGTGCACGTGGACTCAGTGGTCACAAGAACAGTGTGAAGACTTGGGCAAAAAGGAAATTTTCTTTTTTCTGTTAGTGCTGATTGAAAAACCCATACAACTACATTTCTCTGGAAATGGTTGCAGTTTTAGTACTGAGACTTCCTTTCTATCATAGCAACAATACTTTCCCTTTAACCTCAATTTGGAGAGGCTATTGCAAGAACAGCAAACAGTTTTGAACCTGGAAGTGTTTGGAATTATTTCTGAACCTCTCAGTGACGGTCATACTGTGGATGCCACACTTGTTCTTGAGATTCCCTTCTGAAACGTTTTACTTCCACAATTCTCTTCCTAACTCCATGATCTCTGGCTTCTCCAACTCATTGCTGATCCTTTTTTATAATTTCTAGTTTGACACTGATGACTCTCAAATCGATTCTCCAACTTCAACCATGTTTGAGTTTCATCTCTCTATAGTGGAGCAGTGGACATCTCTGTTTCCATGCCCTTTTCTTCTAGTATGGCTAACACTCCAGCTTCCCCCCTGCCAGACTCAACCTGTCAGAAATGATCATCTCATTTTTCCTGAGATCATGGTGAAAATCTTGAGGCATCCCAGTTGTTTCCTGCCCTACCTCTAATTACTCACCAATGTCATCTTCCCTTCAGCATGTTTCCCACTTTCAGGCCTTTGACCCTGTTCTTCTTGCCTTCATCCTAGTCCCAAAACTCACCATTCGATGGCAAGGTGATACCACAGCATGGCTGACAGTACCAGGAAATATGTGACAGGGCGAATACATGGGGTGCTGTAGAGTCCTGGGGTTCCACCTCAGGCCCTTGGGGATAGTGTGGGAGTGACCAGCATTTACCTATGGAAACTCTTTCTTTTTTCTATATTTTGTGTCTTCATTTTATGAAAGGAGTTCACAGTCTTAAAAGCTCTCAAAACCACAGTTAAGCATGAATTTTAAAAAACATTTTTATTGAAAAAAACATTTTTATTGATAAGTACATATTTGTGGGGTGCCTGTGATATTTTGATACATGCATACAATGTGTAATGATCAAATCTAGGTAATTAGAGTATCCAACACCTCAAAAATTTATCATTTCTTTGTGTTGGGAACATTCCAGATCTTCTCTTCTAGCTAGTTTGAAATATACAATGAAGTACTGTTAACCATAGTCACCCTACTGTGCTATCGAGCACTAGAACTTATTCCTTCTATCTAACTGTATGTTTGTACCCATTAACCAACTTATCTTCATCTCTTCCTCCACTCCTCTTAGCCTCTGGGAGCCATCATTCTACTCTCTATCTCCATGAGGTCAACTTTTTTAGCTGTAAGTGAAAACATGTGATATTTGTCTTTCTGGGCCTTGCTTATTTCACTTAACATAACATCCTCCAGCTTCATCCATGTTACTGCAAATGACAGGATTTCATTATCTTTTAAAACTGAATGACATTCCATTGTATGTGTATATATATCACATTTTATTATGCATTTGATCCATTGATGGACAACTTATATTTGTTTCATATCTTGGCTATTCTGGGTAGTAAAGCATAGATTTTGATTTCTGAATTTCTGTTTGGTATTTGTGATACTTGACAGGTTGAAATATATATAGTCTCCACCTTTAGGATTACTTTGAGAATGAAATAGAATAATCTAAAGCACACAAACACAATGTCTGGAAGTTATATCACCTCTTCAGAGAGTGTTTTTTCAATCTGAAGTCTCCACATCACTCTTATTTTAAGACCCTAGTGGGACTTTATCATTGTCTAACTTGTGGTTGTTCATTATCTGCTTTCCTCACTAGAATATAAGCCCCATAACAGAACTTTATCAATCTTGTTAAATGCTGATTCTTCATGACCTAGAATAATCTCTGGCACATAGTATATGCTCAGTAAAATTTTTTGAATGACTAGAGAAATTCATTAATTCCAGGAGTTTAATAAAGATGGAACTTATTTTTCCCTCCCTCTTTAATGTCTGCTTCACCTAAAACTTAGCTTATGTGGATGTTAGACTATTTTTTTTAAATGCTGTTCTAATTATGTTCTCTGCTCCAAAGATCCCTCATGATAATTCAAGGTTTTGTTTTTTAATAACTAGGACTTTCCTCAGTGATTCAACTTTAAAATCAAAATGGCACCATTATTTTTCTCTAGACACATAATTATTTTGCTCATTTTTTTCACACAGTCTTTTCTTCTCCCAGAAATACTTTCCCCTTCCATTCTGTCTAAAGATACTTCTATTCTATAAAAACCATCATTTTCATATATGTTCAGAAGCATATCATCCTATAAGATACCAGTACCCTTTTTTCTGATACTTTTCTTGTGGTAGTTCGACTATACCAATGTTTACTAGAGTACATTCTGAGAAAATCAAAGATTATACGAGGAAAAAAATCCTAACCAGCAAACAAAATTAAATTAACTTTTTAGTTGCAGACTTCTCAAGGGCCCTTACAATGCTAATATATATTGTAACTTAGCCAAAGTAGGTTAAAGAATGTGTTTCGCAAACTTTCTCATTCACAAAATCTTTTCTTTAAGGAGCATCTCTCAGGTCTGGGGTTTTACAAAATAAACTTTGGGAACTGTGGTTGTGCTACCATCTGTTATTTATCTCTTTGGCAATCAGAGTGCATCACTCTGAAGCACTTTGACCCACTCATCTCGGAACTTCATAGCATTTCTGGTCTATATTATTCAATGGAACCACTATTCATATAGCAATTTTCCTGTTTTACTTTTATACCTTATCTCCATAACTTAACTAAAACTTTTTAGAGAGACTGATCTCCCTTGTGTCTGGCATATGATCTATGCACAGGGCTGATAGTCAAAAAAATGCCAGCTGAAAAAATGAATGGGACTTTTCCATCATTTGCATCTCCCTAGCATTTTAATGATGTCTCCTTGCCAATGACCTTGAGAGTGTCTCCCAGGAATCTATCCCTTTATGTTGCTCCATGACTTACTAGTTCACACTGACGGCCTAGGATCATTTTTATTTTTAGGACAGAAATGTCTTCTTCACTTCAAAATTATTTCCTTGCTCTCATTTGAAAAGATTTGCCTGTAGTTTATTTTCTTAGATGTTATCATCACCTCCTGCCCCCGTCTTCAGCTCCCCCTCACCTTGGGAAACCTGGGTAGTTGGGTATAAATTTAAAGATACAGACCTACATTTTTCCATCAGCACTTGCCAAAGGCTGAATGGAAGGCTTTCTGTCTGTATGGTTTAAGAAAAGTCATCTTTTATTCATTTCCTGGGATTTTGAAAGCTACAGAATCAACAGTAATGCAACCCTGGTGACATTTTAAGGGAATTTTCATCCAAGTGTCTTGAAAAGGTTCTGTTTGATCCTATGCTTCTGTTGGCACCTCATAATCATCAAAAATTTAATTGTTCTTGAAATTTTAATACAAGTTTCTGACCAGTGGCCTTTAGGGGGACTGGAAATATCTATAATAAAGAGGATAGAAAATGACATAGACATGTATTGATAAGCCTGGTGCTGTTGGTAATTTAATCTTTGTACATTTTGTTGCAGTCTTGTGGCAACATCTACAAAGGACTCGCTCAGACTGGTGCCTGGGGCTGCTTTGATGAGTTTAATCGAATCTCCGTGGAGGTCTTGTCAGTGGTGGCAGTGCAGGTAGGGGGACAGAAACTGGTGGGAGCCTTATGGTCTTCATGTTGAGCACTGTGGACACCTGCATCCTCTTGTTTTCAACCTCTCCTCAGTGTCCTCTTCCCTTTCCCCTTTACCATTTCATGGTCCTCCGCCCTCTAAGATCAGACCTGAGGGAGGCTCTCCTCTGGTATAGGCATAAGTAGATCCATTTACTGGCTGTGACACTCCATTTCCTTCTCTATAAAATGAGCGTAAATAATATCTGTCCTACTTGCTTCACTGGAGTGCAGAAAGTATCCACACCAAGATGGAGTGCAGAAAGTATCCACCAAGAGCCCAGCTCCTTGGAAAGTCATGGACTTTGGATATAAACAGGGACTTAAATTTTAGGTTTTCCGTTTCCTATTGGGTCTGTGGGCAAGTTGCTCTACCTCTTTCAGCCTAATTCACTCAACTATATATAAAGTAAGTAGTACAGCCGAATGGTATTGAATGAAGTCATTGTTTGGTCATATTTTTTGTTAGCACTCACTTATCTTTCAAGTCATCTAGAAAGCATTTATTAAGCACTTACAGCATAGTAATGCACTATGCTAAAGATGGGTGAACTTTCCCAATTGAACAGAACATAATACCTAACTTCAGAAAAACCATAAGTGCTTGAGATAGATGTAAGCACTTTCAATATTCTAGAGGTGACTTGAATTCTGTCTCACATTATGGGACAAGACTTTCAAATACATTACCTTGAAGCTAGTCCTTGAAAGGATGGAGAGGATTTTTAAGTTTAGGTAAGGATCTCACAGACAATGGAAGCACAGAAATGGAGAGGGGGAAGTCAATAAACCTTTGTTGAAAGATCATTCTGTACCAGGCACTTATCATATATCATCTCTTACATTCCCATAATGGCCCTACAAGCCTCTGTTGTCTCCATTATATAACATGGAGAAACTGAAGATCAGGTAAGATCTTGTCCAAGAGCAGACTGTTGGAAAGTGACAAGATTAGGATGTGTGCCTAACGCCTCCATTCACACTGTCCAGATGCAGATGAGGGTGCAGATCTGGTGTCTAGGATGTAAAATGCTAGAGGAGAAAATAAGACTGGAAAGACTGGTTCAAAACTGATAGTAGACAGACAGAAATGCCTACTTTGTAGGCAACAGGGAACTCCTGGCAATTTCTGAGGAGACTGTTGCTCTTTGTGGCAGCAGCTGTTAAGGAGGGTTGAGCAATAGGAAGACTGGTAGTTGAGAACAAGTCAACGGTCCGTGACAAGGGTCCTGACTGGAGCTGCTCATACTCCGACCCCTCCAGGTCTTCCCATCATCAAGTTGAAGCATATTCTTTGCTGGCACCTTTTTCTGCTCCCTTCTGTGTAGGCTGGGCACCCCCATTTTCTGCCAGGAGCAGCTGGTTCCAGAGCCTCCTGCCACCCTTATCTCAACAAGGCAGTACAATCATAAGGGCACCATGTAATAATGAAAGTTATGGCAACAGCTTGGGACAGTGATGTGCCCAGTGCTCCTAGCGTGTGCCCGCACACCATACAATCAAAAATGGTTTCATTTTGCTCTTGTTTCCTTTTATTTTCAAAGCAATATGCATGCAGTACAGAAAAAGAAAAAAAGTAGCTATAAGAAACTCTTTGGTCCCTATAGGCATCTATAATTCTTTCAGGTTCAGACAAAGGAACAAGGAAAACATTCAGCTTGAGTGACATTTTTCTTCGGCAAGAGTGCTGGGTTGAGGAAGAGGGTGGCAGAAGGGCCGTGGGATGAAACCTCAGGAAGAAAGTTGTTCCTAGTGAGAAGTAGGCTGAGGCAGCATCATCCCCCTCCTATTGGCCTGTCTGCCCTGCAGCGCTGCCCTCTGTCTTCACAGCTCCCACATACAGTCACCTCTCTCATCCAACATGCCGTCCCTGTCACAGGTAGGCCGAACTTGTAGCTGTGAGCAGGGCACTGAAACAATGGTAAGGTTGAACAGTGGTGGGACTCACACCATCTTCTTAACCATAGCCCACCCTCATGTCCAGCAGCCTTGGGAGCCACAAATGGTCCTGGGGACTCTGAGGGGCCCCTTCACTTACTCCTGCTCCAAGGTGGTCAGTTTTTCCAACTTGTGCATTAGACAGCCAGTTGGTGCTCCCATTCACTGACTCCTGTCCAAATTGTTTCTTGGTAAATTTCCCCCCCAAAATTGCCAAAATGTGAGGTTTTTCTCTAGTTTCAAGTGATAAAATATGGTTTGGCTTTAAGTTCATTCTATTCAGTAGGAGTTAGTAGAGAAAGACAAATGGTTGGTTTAAATACTCTTTTGAACTAAAAACCTTGCTCAGTTTGCCATCTCAGTGGTGTCACATTGATGTGGCTTGACATAGGCTATGGTGTGAGAATTTCCATCATGAAAACTAGCAAATTCTATAAATCAAGGGCATTTTTGTTTTTCTGAAGAGCTGGTTTTCAAACATTTACCAGAACACCTTTGCCTCACAAGGATGTGAGCTCAGTGTTGCCAGAATTTTTTTTTAACGAGAAGCTAAACATCCAGATTTTTATTTGAAAAAACTCAAGCATGTTTTCTGGCTGCTTTCACCTTTGGGTGGTCACATCACCACCAGGATCCAGGAATTGTGCCCTCTAAGGTCAGTTTGAATTTTGGGTACCAGTTTGGAGTATAAGATGTGTATTAAAACAAACCTTTCTAAATGTACTAAATCTAAGCCTAGAATAGTTTAGAAAATCAGGAGAGAAGCCCAGGCTTTTCACCCCAGTATGGCCATTGGGAATGATTTTGTTTCTTTCCATTGTAATCCACAATTATGCCACATGGTTGGAATTTTTCTCCTTACTTATTCCACTGCAGATAATTAACAGCTATCTTCCTTCGTCTTTTTATTCCCTTGCCTACTATCCTCTATTATTCCCACTCACATTTGTGTCTACCTATTTCATCTTGGTTTTTATGACTCTCTACACCATCGTCATCACTACTATCATCATTGCCACCACCATCATCATTGTCACCATCATCACCACTGACATCACCATATCATCATCATCATCATCATCATCATAGCATTTATTGAGTGACTACTATCTGTGGGGCTTTTTAAAAAGTTCTTTAGATATATTAACTCACTTAAAAATGTTAACAACTGCCTCAAATAGTAGTAATAATTTAACAACTCTTCTCTCTTCTGGCCCTCTTCTGGTTGCTCACCCCAGATTTTGAAGGACATTTCTTGTTTTCTCTGGTCATGTGGCACTGTTGTGTCTGCTTTCATTTAAGTCCAGGACCATTCATCAGGAATAGTTGCACCTATGGGTACTCAGGGTGAGGGGATTGCCAAAAAGCTGTCTTACTGTGTCCCTCACAAGGAACCCAGAGGAAGAGCAGATGGAGAGTGATGAGAATTGTATCAGGAGACCATCACGGGCTCCAGAGATTGTATAATCAAGCTCCACGTGAAATTGGGATTTTTTTTAAATGGATGTCTTTGTACATTGGGGTTATCCACGCAATGGTGTGGGAAGTGATTAGGTGTGTAGACTCTGAAATCAGACTGCCAGTGTTCAGTTCTGGCTCTGCCACTTGCTGGCTATGTGACTGTGAGCACATACATGTCTCAAGTGTCACATTTGTAGAGGGAGTTGATAATAGTATCTATTTGAGGCAGTTGTAATAATTTTTCAATGAATTGGTGTCTAAAACACATTTTTAAGCCCTACAGATACTAGGCACTCAATAAATGCTATGATGATGATGACAGTGAGTGGAGATGATAGTGATGATGATGAGGATGGTGGTGGTGGTGGCAATGATGATGAGGATGATGGAGATAATGATGGTGATTGTTATGGTGATGATAAGGGTGATGTGATGATGTTGATGATGATGATGGTGGTGGTGATAATGATGCTGATTGTGGTGGTGATGATGATGGTGATGATGATGATGGTGATAATGATGCTGATTGTGGAGATTATGTTGATGATGATGATGGTGGTGGTGGTGGTGATAAGGGTGATTACTATCATTATTATCTGAGCACTGCAAGAAATGGGTTTAAAAGAAGTAAATTTCTGGGGCACATGGGGCAGGGAAGGAGGGTTCACACCCTGAGCTAACAGGTCTTTTCTATGTCCTTCACTTATCAACTAGACCAGCCATGAGCTAGTTTACCGAACTTAACAGTGAATTGCGTGATAAGGCAGTGCCCAATGGTTATTATCCCTCTGCATATTAGACACTGAACTTGCCATATTTTGAAACTGCCCAACATGAGGTCAGTAATGGGTTCTCTAAGATCAGTTAATTTCCTTTGTGTCTGAAACTAAGCGAAATGAGTTCAATCTGATTTCCTTGAAGCTGTCACATCCGGTCTAGGTACAGACCCACAAGAGACATTTCTCAAGAAAGTGGTCTGACAACAGCCTGGGCAGAATCTGAGCTGGTAACATTTAAAATTGTATACCCATCCAAGGAGAAAATTGCACTTAATTATTCACATGGTAATCCAGGCTGGCATATTGATTCAGAATCCGCACCAGCTGCTGACAGTTCTCTGCCACCCTCCCCTCTCCTCCTCTCTGCTCTTTGCCTGTCTGTGCTCCTCTTCCCAGTGACTTCTACAAAAGTAATTATGCTTTTGCTCCACAGTGTCTTTTTTGGTGGATATTCTCATGTCTGTCAGACTGGTCAAGCAGAATTGCATACCCACTTGGGGGAAAAAACCTCAGTGTAGCAATCCCAAGAGAAATTACTCTGCTATTTTTAAGATACGTAAGAGACTACCAAATTTTTTTTCAGAAGCTTTCCATTACTGTTGCAATGAGCTCTCTAGGCCTTGGGTTATCTGGGTTGGGGGATATGTGCCACCAGGACATGCTCCATTGCCCTGTACCTCCAGCCCTCTGTCCCCTGCAGGTTCTCTGGCTAAGTGCCCCTGCCACTTCCTTCTCTTCCCTATAGTACATACCCCAACAGTGGGCTGGACTGAGGCAGGATGCAGGCACAAGCAGAAGATCAGTTAGCAAGGACTTGGGAGCCCATTGTGGCAAGTCTTCAATACTCCAAGCACTGAATGAATGTTCCAGTCTCAGAGCCAAGGGAGCTTCCCCAGTAACACCCTTTACAGACAAGCTTAAGGTCGAATGTAAAAAAAAACACAGAAATATTTAAAAAATATATTAAAAAGTGGTGAGTGGGTTGCTCTTCCTGAAGGCAACAGACTCCAATCTGCCATTGTGAAGAGAAGCGTGGAGTGAGCCAGGGAAGATGTTAATAACAAATGGCATTTGGGACAAAGATTGAAAACAGAATGACCATAGGGCACCCCAGAATGGTCCACTCCCCTAGAATGGAAAGGCCAAGGTAGAGGAGTGTGTAGAAGAAGCCAAGAGGATTCCCACAACGTAGGCCTAATCCCTGACCTCCTTAGATTATATCACCTGCACAGAGATAGCATGACCTTAATACTTCATTGAGTGAGTCAGATGCAAGGCCCCAGTCTGAGTGGGAGGATGCAGGGACAGAACCCTCTGTGTTCACCAGCTTCCAGTCTGTGAGGGAAAAGATGTCATCCTCAAGCACGACATCAAGCTGTGATGGTCAGACAAGCACAAAAGGCTTCTGTCTTTGAAATCAGGACTGGCCTGTAATATGCAGAAGTAAAACCTGTGCAAAGTATCTCAATTATAAGGTAAAAAATAGATTCCATTAGAGATATGCAATTTTAATTGCCATTAAGGCTGGAAAAACACAGTGAACCCATCTGGCTGAGGGACGATTGTGGGTCATGAAATTGGTATGGCACAGTGGCAAAAACACTTCATTGACCATCAGGTGCCCTGAAAGTGGACAGCAGAGGGTGCAGAACATGGGTGGTATTCTCTAGCTCCATGCTACTCACATTGTGGACCAACAGCATTAGCATCCCTTGGAAGCTTGTTGGAAATGCAGTCTCAAGCCCCACTGCAGACTTGCTGAAACAGAATCTTTATGTCAACAAGTTGCCTAGTGATTCCTACACACAATAAAGTCAGTGACTGTGCTGCCCCAACACAGTAATCTCAACCCTCGCTTCATGTAAGAAAGAGAATGGGTAATTCTGCAAAATAGCAATGCACAGTCTCCACCCCCAAAAGATTTTGATTTAGTTATTGTGAGGTAGGATTTGGGCACTGCTACTTTTTAAAAAACTTTCTGCTTGGTCTACATGTTCAGCAACCTTTGAGAACCAGAGCTGAGAGAGATTAACAAATAAGGCAAATACCCTTGAGGTCTCTGGAGTCTGAATTCACATCAAAACCCCCAAGACTGAGCCTAGTTTGTCCTGGTCAGTGCTTTGCATGAGCAGAGCCACTCCAGGTCAGTGGGGTAGAAAGAAGTGGAAGACTCAGGCTCATCTGAGAGAGGGAGGAGGTCAGTTTGCAGCTATAAATGGGGCCACCAGGGCAGAGCAGGGATAAGTAGAAATCTAATCATTTAACTGGATTTTAGTGATTCTTAAATTTTAGTATGCATCAGAATTACCTGGAAGGCTTAAGTCACATCTTGTTGGACCTTACACCCAGAATTTCTGATTTGATCCATCTGGGATGGGGTTGAAAATTTACATGGGAATTTGTTTGGTGCCAAGGACACTTGCTGTGGGGTGGTAGACAAATCACTCATATCTCCTTAGCCTCAGAGTCCTCATTGGTAAAATATTTGGTCTAGATCAGGGTAAATCAGTCATAGTACTTCTGGTGCTTTGGCCTGACAATTTTTTGTTGCTAAGATCTGTCCTGTGCGTTGTAAGATACTGAGAAGCATCCCTGACCTCTATCCACTAGATGCCAGTAGTAACTTTCCCCCCTTCTTGTGACAACAAAAATGTCTCCAGACATTGCTTCATGTTCTCTGGAGAAGAGAAGGTGCAAACTTTTCCCATTAAGAACACAGTTCCTACACAACTCCATTTTTTTTAATAGGTGGCCAAAGCATATTTTGTGGAAACTATATTTCTAAATTATAACAAATATTATTGTTTTCAGGAAAAACTATATTTTCTGAAAATATATATTTTTTATGAGAACTTCATAGGTAGCTTGTACAGTGCTCCTTCTGGTACAAGAGAATTTTGGGGAAGTGGCTGAAATCATGTGCTTTGCCACCAGATTTAACTTGGGCTTTAAACTTGGGCTGCCCCACTTACCAACTGTGGAGTTTCAGGTGAGTTTCTCCTTTTTTTGCTCTTAACTTTTTAGTTTGAACCAATTTTAGATTTATAGAAAAGTTGTAAAAATAGTATAAAGTTTCCATATGTCCCTCTCATAGCCTCCCTAATGCTAACATCTTACATAAACATAGAATAATTCTTAAACTACCTTTTCCCTCAGTTTCCTCATCTGTAAAATGAGGACCTAAGACCACTCATCTCATACAGTTATTGACAGCATTGAAGGGATTAATTCACGTAAAATACTCAGACAAGCACCTGATGCATATTAAGTGCTCAGAATGTTGGTTATTTTTTTTATTATTTATTTTTATTTTTTGGTTATTCCCTATCACTTTAAAATCTCCATAAACAATGAGTCCCTAATGGAAAAACAGACCCCCAAAAGGTGAGGTTCAGTGGCTTAACTATCAGTCTGGCCTACCTGTATATGCACCTCTACTTGGCAAGGCTTGCATTTAATTCATAAATTCCCAGTCCACCTACTTCTCCACCTCCTGCCCCCAGCATCCTGAAGGATTCCTGGACTTTTCCAAAGCCTGGTCTTTATCAAGACTTCCTGAACGTTGATCACTTTTATATTCCGATGATTTGTTCTGCGGATCTCAATTGCTGCTAAAGCAATGAGGAAATTCCTGGCCAACTGTCTCCTGTCCTTTACAAGCCAGGCTAACTGAAATTTCTGTGAGCACCGATGCTCCAACATTAACTGCATTCTCGAGTCTGTTCAACATTCTCCCTCAAGGGCCTCTCTACAGAATTTGCACAAAAGCACAGATGCCTCCAATCCGAAAGTGCATCATAAATTCTTGCTGACTGTGAGGTTTCTGGGCTTTGGTGTTTCGAGAGACTGCTGAGTCAGAATGAACAGCAGAAAGGGTCCCAGGCTCTTGCCTTAGTCTCTGCCCAAAGGTAGCAGAGAAACTTTTAAATGCTAATTAAACATCTTTTCCAAATCCCTAACGAGGTGAGTGCTCCATATATTTTAAAGATGGGAGGACTGGGGATTAAGGAAAGAACCAGCCTTTACCAGTCGCATAACTTGTAGGGTGGTGTAGGCAGCAAGGGGCTCCATTGTAGAGCCATACTAAGCTGCAAGCCGCACGCAAACCGGCAGAGCTTGATCAGTTTGGCCAGCGTCCTGGGTACTGACGCCTGCTTCTGCCAGGATGGCATTGATATTCCGTATGTAGAAAAGAAGTTTCAGTTTCAAACTAATTGCTGTGAGCTCAAATGCATTCAGTCATTAGCGCTTCACTTTGGGAAGGGAGCTGAATCCTAATTATAAGACCACCATGCATCCTGGCAAACCATGTGCACTGGAGACAGCCGTGCCTAACTGGTAGATGACCCAGCTGCCCCCCCCACCCACTCGCCATCTCGCACACATGACCCTGCAACCACATTTCCACTGAACTAGGCTGTCGACTTTTTAAGCAGCCTGGACTTAGCTGACATACTGGGTCTCGTTAAAAACTTTGCACTGGCTTCCAGCCTTCAGGATTTTCTTTCGAGAACCCCGAGAGGTTGGAAATTCCCAAAGACATCCTGGAGTTAGGCTAACCTGCAATTGTTCCCCTTTTTTTCTTGCTCCTGCTGCTTATTGTTTCTGCATATGTGTTTCCAAAGCATCTGGTGTGAATATAAAGATTGGATTTCATTGCTGCCTCTCCTCCCACTGCTGTAGAGTCATCTAGAATGTAGATCTGACCTGGCCAGCATAAATCTCCCTCTGGCTCCAGATCACATTTTTTTAAAAGTCTACTGTCTTTACAAAGGCACTAGCAGCCCTTCTTGGTCTGGCCCCAGCCTACCTTTGTTCCATTCATAGAGGGACCATCTGTTCTAGAGGTATAGTTCAGGACATGGTTATGAGGCGGCAAACCAAGATAGGGACCGCAACTGTGATGATGATGGTCACATTAACAATTTCTATGTTACCTGCAATTTTAAGAGTTTTCTGTATACTATGCACTTTCCAGACTTTATTCATCCTTAGAACAAGCCCGGGAGGTGAGTACTGGCATTCTCACCATCATGCAGTGGCTAAGAACACAGCTTCAGAATTTATTTGCCTGGATTCAAATCCTGATTCCTTAATTAGTAGCCATGTGACTTTGGGCAAAATTCTTCACCTTTTTATGCTCCCATTATAGAGGAATGGGGCTAATGGGATTAAAGTGATCCCCTCAAGTGACAATAGTAAGTCATAAGTGAGTTGATGCATTAAAAGTGCTCAGGATCATACCCAGTACATGGTCAGCACTAAGACATTGTAGCTATTGCCCCAGAGAAGACCAGTGTTCAGAGAGATAAACACCTGTCTGCTGTTCACTCCCATGCTCTCCATTGCAGTGTTATAAATATGGAATAGATGGCCAGATTTCTTTTAGACATGCACTCACGGCTTACAGATGAAGAATCCAGGGTATGGTGGTCATGCCTGTCCTTCAGGGAAAGGGGCCGCAAGAGCACTATCTGTGTTGTGTACGGCAAGGGGTTCCTGCGTTGAGCAGCAATGGAGGCATTTTCTGCTGATTGGCTCACCAGGTGAAAAGCATTCAAGATGCAATTCGTGATAAGAAGCATCGTTTCAACTTCCTTGGGGAGGAGATCAGCTTGAATCCTTCTGTCGGCATCTTCATCACCATGAACCCGGGCTATGCAGGCCGCACAGAGCTGCCAGAGAACCTCAAGGCCCTTTTCAGGTAAGCAAACATCAACTCTGCCACAGGCAAGGGCCCCAAGAAAGAAGTGGGGTTTTTTTGTTTGTTTGTTTTTTCCACTGAAAATGTGTGGCATATGTATTAGAGAAAATTTGGAACAATTAGGAAAGTAGATTTTTGGAAACCACCTTAATACTTTCAATGCAGTAAAATTATTTTTTGTAGTATTCATTCTGTTCTTCTCCATATGTATATTTTAAAGTCATACATTCATAGTCTATACTTGTGGTCTATATACAGTTTTGTATTGTTTTTTCATTTTACCATCTATCATAGCCATATCATAAATATTTTTTCTATTAGTTATTCTTCATAAATCTCATTTAATAGCTACATAATTTTTTATCAAGAGCATGGTTTACAATGTAATTAAGTAGTCCCCCATGGTTAAATATTAAGACTTTCTAGCATTTAAAATAAATTTATGCATAATGTTGTAATGTACATCTTTGTATATAAATCTTTTTTTCTGTATGCATGATTATTTTAGTTGGCTAGCTTCCCAGAAGTGGAATTACTGTGTTAACGGGTAGAAACATTTTTAAGGCTCTTGATACACATTGCTAAATTGCTTTCTAAAAAGAGTAGTACCAAATTACAGTCCTAGTAGTGATGCATGAGAGCCTGTCTTTTATTTCACCCTTGCTACCGGTGTATATTGCCATATTTTAAAATCTTCTTTATTTTGATAAGAAAACACAAATACATTTCCTAGCAGGAACTGGAGACTGCATGCTTTTTTCACAAAAGAGAAGTTGACCCAACAGAGAGAAAACTGAAGGATGCTTCATGGCTTCTGATTTTCTGCTTACTGAACTTTTACCTAAGAGACAGACTGTGAGGAACTATGACAAGGCTATTTGTCTCATTTTTTGAACTGAGAGACTCAGTGCTGTTTGGGGAGGTTGACAACACTTTTATAGATTTTCAGAGGCTGGAAGGTCACTGGGCAGCTCCCTGAATACTTTAGTCTCTCACTTTTAAACTGCTGTGGGTGTGGCAAATGTTACATGAGTGGGGGGTATCTGCACATTCAAGCAAGTCGCCATTTTAATCAACAGTTTGTTGGGATGCCAACAAGCTATCTAAAGGAATCCTACAGAATACTTCATTGTTTACTGTTTGTTCATACAAAATATTTATTCAATATTGTGTTACAAATGATAGTGGAAGTAGGTTATGTATTCTTACCTAGATAAGAATTAGTGCTTTTTTCTTTTTTCTTTTTTTTTTTTTTGCTGAATTTAATAGAAACTGTCTTTGCCTGTTTGGGCTGCTATAACAAAATTACCAAAGATTGGGTGGCCTACAGAACAGACATTTATTTCTCTATTTCTCATGGTTCTGGAGGCTGGGTGCCAGCATGCTTGAATTCTGGTGAGGGCCCTCTTCTAGGTTACAGACAGCCAACTTCTTGATTTGTCCTTGTATGGTGGAAAGAGGGCAAGCTAGCTGTCTGACCTCTTCTTATAAGGACACTAACCCCTTTCATGAGGGCTCCACACTCATGACCTAATCACCTCCCAAATACCATCACATAATGGGTAAGGATCTCAACATATATATTTTGTGGGGCACACATTCAGTCCATGACAGTCCATAACATATATCCATGGAAGAAAATTTGGGAAAAAAAAACAGAAAAAATATTTTTAAAAACAATAAATACAAATATCTACTCTTACTTTTAATTCTCACAAAGGCCTTATGAGGTAGATACTATTTGTTTCCCCATTGTACAGTGAGAAAACAGATAGATTCAGCAAATTGTCCAGGGTAGTAACTCTAGTTACTAGGGTTATCTAGTAATACACATAAGTGGTAGAACTGGAGTTTGAACCCAGAGCCTCTGTTCCCCCCCCACTCCAGTTCTATTATCTAGAGATAATTAGTGTAAACATTTGGCATTTTTCTTTCCAATACTATGTCAGCAGAGCATTTCTTTTTCAAAAATGGAATCACTCTATATAATTTAGTGTCCTACTTGCATTAATTAATGTTTCTACATGTCGTTACAGTTTTCCCTCTACATCATTATTTTTCATGGTCACATTGCATTATGTTGAGGTTGCAAAATAGTTTTGAGAATCTAAGTATTTGGTTGCTCCTTTGAAGTTGAATACAATGTAAAATATTCCAAGAAAACACGTGCACACAAATGAAATATTTTTGGAAATGTTTTATCAATGTAGGGAAAACACAAAGAAATGTACTAATCTTAGGCTTCTATTACTTATCTAATAACTAAACTTCAAAAAATAATTTTAAAATAGAATTTTTCTAGTGCCAGAGGGAAAATATCACAACAAATCCTTCTATAAATTCCTTTCTGTATTCTCATATATGCCATTTGTGTCAAGGTTGGGTTAATAGGTACCTACCTTAGATTTCAGCATTAGAAATGTACATTTGTGACTGGGCTCAGTGGCTCAGCCTGTAATCCCAGCACTCTGGGAGGCCAAAGTGAGTGGATTGCCTGAGCCCGCAGGTTCGAGACCCACCTGGGCAACTTGGCGAGACCTCGTCTCTACAATAAATCAAAAATTAGCCGGGCATGGTAGTGCACCTCTGTAGTTCCAGCTACTTGGAAGGCTGAGGCGGAAGGATTGCTGGAGCCCAGCGGGTCGAGGCTGCAGTGACCGGGAGCATGCCACTGCACTCCAGTGACAGAGTGAGACTCCGACTCAAAAAAAAAAAAAAATGTACATTTGTGTACAAAGAAATATAGCACAAAACCTGGGTGGTTAGGTTTGGAGGAGACACACATCTTGAGGATATGGGACAGGAAAACTCTCAGTTTTTTGTAGACACTCAGAGAAACTCAGTTCCTCAGTTTTAGCCACTGATCTGTTCTAGACAATTTACTTTACTAACCCATGCCTTGTATAAGGTACACTGAATTTGTTACAAGACATGAGTTGTAACCCCAACTCTGCCCTTGCTATCAACATTCAACACCAGGGGAAAGATACTTTACTTCCTTTATCCTTAGTTAACTCATCTCTAAATTCTTAGATGACAGAATTGCTAAGGCCTTCCATGAGTGTTTGCACTCGCAGATGCTTCCATGTATGCTCTCAGCCAGTGACTCTTGCCCCACGACCTCCCATTCAACTATGCTTGAGAAACTGACTTGACCTGTCTTCCTGTGCATAGGCCTTGTGCAATGGTTGTTCCAGACTTTGAGCTGATCTGTGAAATCATGCTGGTGGCAGAAGGATTCATCGAAGCCCGGTTATTAGCCAGAAAGTTCATCACTCTTTACCAGTTGTGCAAAGAGCTTCTCTCTAAACAGGTACAATCTCTA
Organism: Carlito syrichta; assembly: GCF_000164805.1. Classification (NCBI taxonomy): domain Eukaryota; kingdom Metazoa; phylum Chordata; class Mammalia; order Primates; family Tarsiidae; genus Carlito; species Carlito syrichta. Next base: position 46,069 of record NW_007248633.1, on the reverse strand, counting down.
GGGAGGCTGGATAACCAACCACCATGCCACAGCTCCAGCTCTGGAAGTGTTCCAGGGTCAATGAATTAGAAAAACATATTAGAACTCTCCCATAGAGTAGCTGTGCCCATAAGCATATCAAAACTCTGAATACTTCTACAATAAAGATTCACGTTCATTTTTTAGTTCAGCATTTTTCAAAACTCAGAACTCCATGTTTTAATAGAATATTTAGCAACACCTCACAGGCACTAGTATCCCATGAAAAACATTACAATGGCCAGTGAAAGCTCCTGGAAGGAGTGGTCTCTACCTGAAGGAACATGGGATGGGGAGGGGCTGAAAAAAGGACTGGGTATTAACTAGCGGGGCATGTCTCATTGTTGCTTGGCTTTAAGTATAGCTTTTGTCTAAGGCAGATTTCCTCACGAAAATTGCACCTCAGCAAAACATGACCAAGCCCCTGCAAGGTTTAAGCCTTGGATAGAGACTTTCTTGGTGTCAAGGAGAGCCAGCCAAGCTTTCCTGGTCTGTTTTCACTGGGTCTCACCTTCCCTTTGGGGTTATCTCATTTTGATCACATTTGCTGCCACACATGGGCTCTCTCAGCCCTGTCCAAGAAAGAGAAAATCCTGGTTTGGTTTTGTTTTTTCATACTTTCTCACTGTGTCCTCTCTGTAACTCCATTCCCGAACCTCTCTTTTGAGCTCTAAACCTATACATTCTATGGTCTATACCACAGCTCCCCCGAGTGTTTAAAAAGCTGCTCCAGCTCAGCACCTCTAAAGCTGATCCCTGCCAACCCTCACTTCACACAGACTTCTGCCTCAGCATGTGTACCCATCATTCAGTCATTTGCTGATTCTAGAACACTGGAGTTATCCTTGATGCTTTCCTCCTTGTGGGGCCTACATTTAATTATGAATGAACCGTTCATTTTACCCTCTGGCTATTTCTCAGAAAGTTTAATTTTCTCTCCCTACTCACTGCTACCACTTTAGTCCAAGCACCCGTACCTCTTGCTTAAACTATTGCAGCAGCCTCTCTATTCATTTTCCTGCCTCCACTCTAGTTTCTCTCATCTTTTCTTTAGCCACCAGTTGGATTGATTATTTTTAAATGCTCCTCACTGGTTTTAGGATAAAGACCAATGTCTTTATTACTCGCTGCTGGAGATTTTAGGATCTCTGTCTCCTACTACCTTGACAGTTGCAGCTCACGATTCTCCCCTGTTGCATCATGCTCCCTTCATCTACATTGGTCTTCTTGAGTTTCTTGAAACTGATTGTCTTCTCACCCAAGCCTGTGGACATTATGTTCCCTCTGGCCTTGACTGCACTTCTTTCTTATCTGTGCCTGACTGAATTCCACTCCTTCAGTTCTTTCTCAGTTCTCCTCTTTCAGGCAAATCTAATCCACAGCCCTGCTGTAGCCACCATGCTCTTTGTTTTCACTGCACACTTAATTTTTCCATTGGAGCATTTATCACAGCTCTAATTAAATAACAAGCTGCTACAAAGGAAGTGGAGGAACTGGGACTTGAACCTAGGTTTTTTTGACTTCACACTCTGCACACTCCATCCTCTCTCCCTATTATGCTTCTCTGGGGCCTGTTGTCAACAATATGGTCCATGCTCCCAGGAACTCTACTAGCACTTGCGAACTATGGGTTTCACCTTTGATGGACCCCACTTTAAGGAACTGTTTTTTAAACTCATTTTCTCACAGAAGTTGAAGAAGGTAGCACATGTAAGCTCAGCCTGTAACATCTCCAATTGCTAACATAAATCCTCCCTTGACAATCTTTCTGCCCACTGAATTTGCAAGGAGTAGCCAGATAGAATTGAAAATAGTTTTGTTGAATCTTCTTGAACCCTCATACTTGGTTTGTTCCATGTCTGACCTGTTGTCATCACAGTTGGAAAAGTAACTAGTGCTAGACCAGATCTAGAAGTTTGCAGTCATAATTCTCTACAGCATTCATCCCTTCCCATGTCTCCACCTGAGCTTCAGAAGTGACCAAATACTGATACAATATCTATAATTCGGCAGACACTAGCTCTAACATGTGGTGTTCTGCATTCCAGCCACTTTGGTCTAATCCATGTTGCCTGCCCACAGGATCACTACGACTGGGGCCTGCGGGCCATCAAGTCTGTACTAGTGGTGGCAGGATCTCTGAAGCGAGGAGACCCTGACCGGCCTGAGGACCAAGTCCTGATGCGCTCCTTGCGAGACTTCAATATCCCCAAGATTGTGACCGATGACATGCCTGTGTTCATGGGCCTGATCGGGGACGTTTTCCCTACCCTGGATGTTCCCCGGAGGAGAGACCACCACTTTGAAGCTTTGGTGAGGAAAGCGGTAGTGGATCTGAAGCTCCAGGCAGAAGACAACTTTGTGCTCAAGGTACAGGAGGTTTTCCCTCCCAAGATCTCTCTGCCTCTTAATTCTTTTCTTGGAAAAGGGGTTATCCTTCATCCTTAACTTAAAGGGTTGCTTTAGAAGTACCAATATGTATCTAGATAGCAATAACTCAATTCGTTCCTGCAGCTTTTTATTGGGGACCCACAATGTGGAATGCATGGTAAACAATACAAGAGAAAGATGGAGGAATCTCTACTCTCAGGGGGCTCACAATCTAATGGGAAGAAGAAGACAGTCTGCTCTATTACAGCACATGTTCCTTTCATGTGAATTACTTCACACATAATTATAAAGGAATAATAGTGGTGTAGCATGGAGACTAAGTTGGTATATATGCAATTTTTCTGAGCTCATAAAGATTTTGAAGTGATCAGAGGCAAGATTTCATAAAGCTTAAAAAAAATCTTAGAGTGGTAGGCAGAATAATGTACCACCACCCCCCTGCCCCAAAGATGTCCATATCCTAATCCCCAGAATCTGTGAATATGTTGGGGTATTTGGTGGGGGGGGGGGGCGTTAAGAAGAGATAATATGGGACCATGTTCTAGAGGACCTTAAATACTAGACTGAGGACTTTCCCCTTAAATGGTCTAATCCTAGGAGACATCCGTACCCCAGAGATGAGTCAAATTTGATGAGGTTCATAAGATGTAGTACAGTGAGAATGATGTCTTACAGTCAGGACTGTCCACATATACCCAGACTCTTTGGAAATCTGTCTATTTTCTGTCTTTTTTTTTTTTTTTTTTTTACTACTCAGAATCTTGTTCTTCTTTCTATTTACTTGTCAATTGGGCCATATTCTATTTCGTTTTTTTCTATAACTGCTTTCTCCCCTTCTGATAAGACAGATGCTCTCTATTAAAGGCCTGTGGAACAGCTAATGTTTCCAACCACTTTTCATTTGAACTGTCCACCGAAGCTCCTGCAAACTAATTCATCAAAAACTACCTCATGGGGCTCTGATTTAAGGTTGCATCCTAAGATCCCTTAAAGAAGATAATATGAATTTACTGTTTAAAGAAAAAGGAACAAACCCATAGAGGTATGGAAACTGGGGAAAGCTATTATAATAAATGAAAATATGGAAAGAGGATGAAAGTGAGTTGACAGATGAAGCACAGTAGAAGGATTGTGGGCCAGAACATACTCAGAATGGGCTTCAAGGGAAGAGGAGCAAGAAGGCAACCATTCTGCCAGGCAGAACCCTGGAGAAACTCTGGGCTTGGAGTGGATAGTTAAGGGAAGCAGGAATGATAAAGAGAACTAAAAATAGCCAGAGGGGGCATCATTAAGCCTGTTACCCTAAACTTTGCCACTTGACTCCCTTCACTCTTCTCCCAGTACCTCCTTTCAGTCCTCAATTCCCAAGTAATGCAAGCCAACCATGTGCAGTCAAGCATTTAACTCCAGGTCAAAAAGAAAGGTCCTTAAGGAAAGTTAATAAACTTTATGGGGAAAACTAGGCCTCCTCTTGGGATGTTGGAGCATTTATAGCCCTTCCATTCTGTTTGGAATTCTCCAGCCTGAAGGCAGCTGCCTGCTCACTCACCTACGAGTGATAAAGACAGAGGCCAAGATCTGACCATGTCCACAGAGCTTCCACTCAATCCTCCCACCCTAGAAAGAGACCCAGCCTTCTAGAAAGCACAGTGCAGCTCTTTATTTAAACTTGAGGCTTACCAGATATTAGAGAAAACCAACAATATGAGAGATAGAGAGTCCAACAGACACCCACAACACACACACACACGAAAACTGAGCCTAGCATAAATAAAAAAGAGAACACTCTAAATGTAGCCTCCTTGAAAAAAATAAAGAAAATGATATTCATAAAACAAAAAGTAGATGCTATTAAAAAAAGAAACGATTGGAAAATTGTAAAGACCTCTTTGAAATGTAAAATTGTATCATGGATTATATCCAAAATTCAATGAGAGGGTTGGAATATAATATCAATGAAATCTCCCAGGATGAAACTACATACAGTATGCATGTATTATGTGTGTGTATAGAAAAATATGTGCATATGCACATACATAGAGACAGAAAGTATAAGAGGTAAGATTACATATAGAGGACAGTCAATCTAGATTATCCAACATGTTACCAATAATAATTCCAGGAAAAGAAAAGAAACTCACTGGAACTGGAAAGATTTATCCACATTGGATAGATAGTACTGAAGAGAGTAAATTTAAATGGGCTTATACAATGACACGTTGTAACAGAAGTTCAGAAGTCAAGAGTCAAGAGAAAGAAATAAAGTTTTTTTCTTGAGTGGTGGATTAGGGAGGTAGTACAAGTGATCCAGGAAGAAGGAAAATGACTTCAAGAAAAGAATTCTATACAACCAAGTTATCATTAGAGATAGTTTAAGAGGCTCATAAACTTTAATTCATACATACCCTTTTTGAGTATGTTACATGAGGATATACTACAGCAAAACAAGAATGAAAAACAAGAAAAATTTGGTCAAAATTAAAGAATCAAAAAATAAATCCTGGACTGACAGTTATTAGCAGGTCTTGAAATCAGTCAATTCCAGTTAGAGCAGGAAGTGGTCTCCAAGCAAAGAGGAACTCAAGAAGAATGAACATATTCAAAGTGAGAATAGTAAGCTAAAGATAATAAGTTAAAGATTCTTATGAATTTTACTTAACTTCTAAGTTATGAGGGCTGTGATGGCTAATTTTATGTGTCGTTTTTTTTTATTTTTTTGAGTTGGAGTCTCACTCTGTCGCCCAGGCTAGAGTGCAGTGGCACACTCACGGCCACCGCAGCCTCGACCTGCTGGGCTCAGGTGATCCTACCACCTCAGTCTTCCAAGTAGCTGGAACTACAGACACATGCCACCACGCCTGGCCAATTTTTTTATTTATTGTAGAGATGAGGTCTCTACAAGTTGCCCAGACTGGTCTCCATCCTGTGAGCTCAGGTAATCCTTTTGCTTCAGCCTCCCAAAGTGCTGGGATTACAGACTTGAACCACTGCACCCAGCCTTATGTGTCAATTTTTCTGGGTCATGGGGTGCCCAGATATTTAGTCAAAACATTACTCTGGGGTATATCTGTAAGGCTAGTATAAAGTTTCATTTAGACAAGATGAACAACTTCTGGGGATCCATTGTACAACCTGGTAACTATAATTCATAATAATGTATTAGATATTTGAAAATTGCTGAGATGAAGTTTTAAATGTTCTCACCACAAAAAAAAGTGATAAACATGTGAGGTGATGAATATGTTCATTACTTTGATTTAATCATTTCAAAATGTATACATATATCAAAATATCACATTATACACCATAAATATGTAAAGTTTTATTACTTAATTTTACTTTAATAAAACTGGGGGAAGAAAAGGAATGACGTGTTGATACATGAATCTTGAAAACATTGTACTAAGTCAAAGAAACCAGTCATGAAAGACCATATGTTTCATTATTTTATTTACATTAAATGTACTGATTAGACAAATCTATAGAGGTAGAATGTAGATCAGGGTTTCATAGGGCTAAATGGGGGTGAAGCATGAGGGTTGACTGCTAGTGAGTATGGGATTTCCTGTTAAGGTAATTAAAGTGTTCTAAAATTGGATAATAGTGATAGTAATATAATTATGTGAATATACTGAAAGTCATTCGGTTGTGTACTTTAAAAGAGTAAATTTTATGGTACATGAAGTCTGTCTCAATAAAGCTGTTGAAACAAACAATATAAGTTGATGGTTGTAGAAAGCAGTTGTAAGACTTCTCAGTATCAGGGTATGGCACTCCTGTTCAATCAATTGTTTATGGAAATACCCAAACAAGCAAAAACCTAGGAGTATAATATAGTCTCCATTCGGAAGTCAGAGCACCATCACCTCCTCCTCTTTCTCCCCTTCTGTTTCCTCTTCCTTCTCCTCCTCTTCTTTTTCTTTTCTTTTTCTTTTTTAAATGCAATGACCTCAGGTCAATTTCATATTTAAAATCCTCCAAATACTTCCTATTACCCTTAGAATTAAATTTCAGTTACCAATTCCTGCATCTCTGGTCCCTGTTTACCTCATTTACCTCATCTTGTACCACCTTCCCATTATGTTTTTTCCTGTTCTTTCATTCCTCCAAGCTTGATGCTGAACTTTTGTACTGCTGTCTCTCTTCTTGGGATGCTGTCCCTCCTGAATTTCACATGACTAGCTCTTTTTCATTGATCGCTGCGCTCAAGCATCATCTTCTGCAGGCCATTCCCAACCCTTTCTTCATTCCTATTTGGGATGATCCCGCACTAAATCATTGAAGGAATAAAACAAGAGCCAGGAGACAGACTTTCTTCTGGGTGATTTTGGACCCTGAATCATAGGAACAGTAATGCTGATGCTATGGATAAAAACACATATTAATATCTCAGTAACTTATCTTGCCATAACAAAAACTGATCATCTTGCCCCCCCAAAAAAGCCAATTATCTGCTACATTCACATTGAACTTAGTACTATCACTCTCCTAATTCCCCAGCTGTACAATTCTAGAATTTTTTAACTCCTGTATCACTTAACTTTTTAAAACCTTATATCTAATGTTTTTTAAAGTATAGAGTAAGTAAATAAAATGTATAGGAAAAAATTTCCATTCTCCCTCTGCCCTGTCAACATTTTGGTGCATTTTCTTCTCATTTCACTTTTTCTTTACTATGGCTCTTACAGTGAAAAATATGAAAAAAGCTGGTCTACAATAAAGTTCAAATGTTTTTGCTCATGATCCACAAACCTTTAATGATCAGGCCCATCCAATCTTTCCAGCCATCCTTCACATTTTCAACAAATTCTTGTTCAACCCTTCATATGTGCCAGACTCTCCAATAGACACTGGAAGAAGAGAAATAAGAAGCCCAGTACTGCCTGGATTCAAGAAGCTGGTCATCGAATAGGGAGACAGAAGAGTAACCACAACCGTATTAAGTACTAGAACATAGGTTGTAGGTATGGGACACCTACCCTAGACTGAAGGCTTCCTGAGGAATGTGCAGGGGTTGACCAGAGGAAGATAGGAGAAAAAGTAATTTCTGAACAGAAGGCACAGTATTTTCAGAGGCATAGACCCAGGAAAGAGAACCACTGAGAAGCTCCCAGTAGTCATCTGACTAGACTGTACGTGTTGGGGATGAGAGATAAGATTGGAAGCTATTTTGGGCCAGACTGCCAAAGGGCCTTGTAAGCCAGTCTAAGCATTTAGGACTTAATTGCCAAAGCTATGGAGAACCACTGACGGGGCAGAATGATGGCAGTGGCTATTCAGATTCTCACTCCAGTAAGCACACACTATAATGTGAAAAGCTGAGCCTGGAGGTGAGCCAGAACAAAAGTGATAAGAACTTCAATGCTACCATCATCCCCATAGGACTTCTTGGCTCCAGCTTCACCAAATGACCTGGCCAACCACATCATACTCTTATCACACTGCAAACCTTTGTTTGTGCTGTTACCTTTAACTGGAATATCCTTCCTATTCATCTTCTGGGAAAACTCCTATTCATCCCTGGAGCCCCTGTTCAAATACCCCTTCCTCTATGAAGTCGTATCTGTACAAAATTAATTGTTCACTCCTCTGCTCCACAGCACATTATAAATACCTCTAGTATAGCACTTACCATCTTATAATAATTTGTCAACAGGACTTCTCCATCAGACTCTAAAATCACAGAGAGAAGAAGAGTCACCTCTGAATCCCCTTCCCTTGGCACTTTCTTTAGCACATAGTTGGTGACTAATAATTATAGGACCGAAAGATGAATAAATAAATCACTTTGACTCAATATTTCAGTCCCTGACACAACTTGGGGTGAATAATCCTTCTGTTGACTTCTGGTCTCATTTTGGACCCCACCCCAGCTCACAGGAAAGCAGTAGGGATACATATGAATGACAGCTTGTTCCTTTGGATGAATTTCCTGTGTCCCCAGGTGGTCCAGCTGGAAGAACTCCTGGCAGTGCGGCACTCAGTGTTTGTGGTGGGTGGCGCTGGTACTGGCAAGTCACAGGTGCTGAGGTCCTTGCATAAAACCTATCAGATTATGAAACGCCGCCCCGTCTGGACTGACCTCAATCCGAAAGCAGTCACAAATGATGAGCTCTTTGGAATCATCAATCCAGCCACACGAGAATGGAAGGATGGTAGGAGCGGGATTCCCCCAGGAGAAGGTTCCTGCTATCCTCTGAGTCCCTTGGGCAGGCTTGGGCATAGTGGGGTGAACTGCAGAAAAGACAACATTGGACTGACCTGTTGGGCCTGCAGATGAGATGCTAGATCTGATGAGATGCTAGTAGAAAGGGAGAAACCAATATGACTTGGAGGAGAACCCAGCCTTTCAGATGTTCTTTCTCCTTGGGGGCCTCTTCAGCTGCCTTTTTGGAAGCACATTTAAAGAGCACATTGCAGGGCAGACATCAGCTGCAGTTTACTGGCTCTGGCTTACAAGCCGTGGTGTACAGTTACTACATTGCCTGGCAGTAGATTTAAGGCATGCATGGGGAAGAGAAGCCCATGGCGCATTCCCAAAGAAGTGGTGCAGTCTAGCATCCTATGGAGGATACCTCTCCCCAATTCAGCATTGCCCCAGCAGTGATGGGGAAGCTGTATGCCAGGCCCCTGGATTATCCATTCAATCTCCGGACAGCTCCTGGAAATGTATTTCCTTCAACAGTGATTCAGGGGACCCCACACCTGTGTTCACGCCATTCTGATATCAGAGTCACCTTCAAAGAACTAAAATTCACTGATAGATGTTGGAAGGGGTTGTCTGTCCCTGGGAGAGAGCAGAACAGAAAACTCTATGTGAGGATTGGGACCTCTTTCTAAAACTCACGTAACTTCTGGAATGAGGAGAGCTCAACTCCTTTCTGATGTTTTCATATCTGACTCCATCAGGTCAAACTGTCTGGATTTCTCTAATCTAAGAGCTTCAATCTGAGGCCTAGAATAAAGGGATTTAACAAGCAGCATTTCTAATTTTTATTTTGCTGTTAGTGAGACTTAGCATCTTTTCCTTCTTACTGGTCTTATTAATTTACTCTTTGTGATTTTATTTCCTTTTGTTATCCTTTATTAGTGTGTAAGAGCTCTTTATCTGTCAAAGATATTAACCCTTTATCTGTTACATTCATTGCTAATGTTTTCCCTCACCTGTCCTTTGTCTAGCAACATTTCATGGCAGATTTTGCCAAGTACTTTTTAAAAAAGGAAATTATGTCTGTTTAGTCTTTTTAGTATCTGGGATTTCTTTTTAGTTTATAAAAGCTACAGATATTATATCATAAATTTTTTCAAGAAGGATTCTTTTTACATTAATATGATTTATCCATCTGGATTTTATTTTCAGACTTAGTATGAGGTAGGGTAAAGAATCAACTTAATTTTCTCCCAAATGGATAATTGATTGTAACAGCACCATTTATTAAGTAAACCATCCTTTCCCTCTGAATTTAAACACCAACTTGTCTTTTATTAAATTAAGTATATATTTAAGATCTGATTCTGGGTCTACTATTTTGTTTCACTCACCTTTTTATCTAATCTTATAACTAATAACATTTTATTTCGGTTGCAATCATTTCATAACGTATTTTAATAGCTGATGAGGTAAGTCCTTCCTTAATAATCTTTTGTAATTTTCTTGACTTGTCTCAAGTACATTTTTTCATATTAAATTTAAACTCAATAATGTAATTCAACATTTTAAACTCTGTCAGAATTCTTATTTCATTAAATTTGTACATTAAATTTGGGGAAATTGACAAAGGAGAGATCATAATCATGAATCTATATTCACTAAACAAGATAGTTTCAAAGTAAATGGAATATAATCTTTAAAAAAATATTAGAGACTGGGCACTGTGGCTCACATCTGTAATCTCAGCACTTTGGGAGACTGAAGCAAGAGGATCACTTGAGTCTTGGCATTCTAGACCAGCCTAGGCAATGTAGCAAGACTCTGTCTCTACAAAAAGAATAATAATAATATATGTTAAAAATTAGGAGAACTTGAAAAATACAAACATAGTGAGTTATTTTAATATGACTTTTTTCAAAATTAGATAGTTTCAATACAGAAAAATAAATACATATAGACATATACGTCATATACAGAGGGTGCCAAAAATGTATACACATTTTAAGAAAGGAAAACACTGTATAGAAATTATAATACTCAATATATACCAATAACAAAAGATGAATACAAGTCACATCTGACTTCTGCAGTTACAAGAGATGCTCAAAGTGATCAACATCCAGACACTTCTGATTACAGAACATTAAAAGTAATGCATAGATAACATCTCTTAAAATGCATATACTCTTTTGGCACCCCTGGTGTATGATATATGTCATATATATATCAAATATATCATCAAACTCAGTATAACACAAAATTATAGAACTTTGTACCTTATAAATTAAAAATATTCCTTTCTTGGTTGGTTCATAAAACATTTCCAAAAATTAGAAGTTTATGTGGCTACAGAGGAAGCTGTAATGAATTTAAAAGTGCTGTTTTACAGGTCACATTCTCTGATAATAATGCTACAGAATTGGAAACAAATAGCAAGAAAATAACCAAAAATAATTTTACTACCTGCAAATCAATAAATGCTCTCTTAACCCCTGTATCAAAATGAAAATTAGATTACAACCCCTCTAGGAAGCAATAAAAAGAATATTAAAAAACATATGAGACATATCTAAAACCTGTAAGAAAAATCTTTAAACTTATTTCATTTTAAAAGGTAGGCTGGAAATAAAGGACATTAGTATTCATCTTAAGAAATTATTCAAACTAACTCTAAAGAAAATGAAGAAAAAGAAAGTAATAAAAATAAAAGCTGCAATTAGTCAAAAGCAACACAAAAAAATTATAGAAAATAGATCAGGCATGGTGGCTCACATCTGTAATCCTGGCACTTTTGGATTGCTTGAGCTCAGGAGTTTGAGATCAATCTAGACAACATAGCAAGACCTCATCTCTACAAAAAAAAAATTAACAGAGTATAATCGCACTCACCTGTAGTCCCAGTTACTCAGGAGACTGAGGCAGAAAAACTGCCTGAGCCCAGGAGACCGAGACTGTGGTGAACCATGATCCTGCCACTGCACTCCAGCCTGGACAACTGAGTGAAACACTGACTTAAAAAAAAATTATAGAAAATATAACTATTGGCTATTGGTTTTTGTAAAGACCACTAAAATAGTCCATTGTTAGCATGATGACTGGGGGAAGAGAATATATATGCAAGGGGACACCCCCCAAAAAAACAAAATTTATTTATTTTAAAAATTTGTATTTATTTTTACACGTTTAAACTTCAGTCACCTTCAAAGTATTCTCCATTTGATGCAATGCATCTATCAAGATGCTTTTTTCACTGCTCAAAACAGTTTTTGAACTCATCGGTTTTCATGCCTTCTGGTGCTTCTGCTGTTTTTTTATTTGTTTGTTTGCTTCACCTCTTCCACATTGGTAAAATGTTTCCCTTTGAAGCCTTTTTTCATCTGGAGAAACAAACAAAAATGTCACTCAGGACGAGATCAGGTGAATAGTGAGTGTGGGGCATGGGGGTCATGCTATCTTTGGTCAAAAACTGCTGAACATTCAGCAGAGTGTGGACATGTGCACTCCTAAATCACTCATATGAAATGGGCAAACATGTTTTAAAAATCTCCAAAAAAAAAAAATTCACTGAAGCCAAATGCAATCTCTCACAACAACGTTAGCTGGTACACTGATGTCAATGAGTACCTAGAACACTTATCTGTACTATAAGGAGCTCACCCTTCAAAAAATAATTCCAGTGTTTTTTTGGACCATATATATATTAGGTCCAAATTAGGAAGGAGACAGAACAGAGATATAGACAAGATTAAATTATAAAATAATAATTAGATGACATATTTGGAAAACTGAAAGAAATAAATGATCTCCTAGCAAAACATAAATTAACAAAATTTGCTCAAAAAGAAAGAAAACTTTAGTAAACAAGTGAAAAGGAAAATTTAAAGATAGTGTCAGAAAATTAGTTACTGTCAAGATTATTAAAAGATAGTTCTCAAATCATTTTATAGAACCAGAATATTTATACCAACTTTTATGTAGAGCAAAAAATCCCCAATTTACTTATAATATAGATGCAGAAATCCTAAGTAAAATATCAGTAAATAAAATCCAACAATATCTCAAGAATATAACACACTTTGACCAAGTAAAATCTATTCCAGAAATGTACAGATTAATTATTTTTTAAAGTATTAACAGGAATCATTGACAGATTAAAGAGGAAAATTATTTGATCAATAAATAGATACTTACTTTAAAAATCAATAACCATTCCTAATAGAAAATTCTAGGTAAAATAAGAATAGAAGGGAAGCCCTAAAATTTGATAAATATTTTGTATCTAAAGCTGAAATGACAACAAAATCATTCTGAATAAGGATATACTAAGACCATTTCCATTAAAAACAGGAACAAATTGGGGAGGTCTATTATCAACATTATTATTTCATATGTGGTAGGCTTATTTGGTGTTCTAGAAAATGCAGTAAGATAAGAAAATGAAATACATGGTATAAATTGGAGGAAAGAAAAGAAATTATTATTTTACTGATTATACAACTTATACCTAGAAAACTCGTAAGACATTATTGAAAAATCACTAGAAGGACAATCCCTTCGGGTCTCCTCCCACTGTGGGAACTTCTCTGTCTCTGTCCTCTCAATAAATCCTGCTTTCTCACTAAAAAAAAAAAAAAGAAGAAGAAAGCAAAAGAAAAATCACTAGAAATAAAAAAGAGAATTCATTCAAAGTAGTTGAACATAAATACACAAAATTTGGTAGCTTTTCTCTATACTAGCAATAGTCAACTAAAAACAGAAATACAAGTGGAGAAAATTCCATTCACAGTAGCAATAAAAATCATGAGCTATGTAGGCATCCATTTAGCCAAAGACATATATTTTAAAAGCTGTAAAAATTTATTGGGGACATAAAATAATGTCTGAATAAATGAAAAGACATACCATACTATTAACTGGGAGAACTTAGTACCATAAACATCAATTCTGCTCAAATTAATACATAAATTTTATGTAATGACAATTAGAATTACATTAAGCCTTCTCCCAAAGCCTGTGTTCGGCAAGATGTGCCATTCTAGAATGCAATTACAAAGGATGAAAATTCTACCTAAAACAGTTTAATGTAATTCCATCATGTCAGTCACTTGCTGAAATCATCACTTTAAAAGCTAGTACTGTCAGGTGTTGTTCTTGTGCTTGTTCGTATTGATGTTAAGAAAAGTTAGACTAAAGCACAGAGAGAATGTACCTTGGGCACTGCCAGGTTTTTGTAGAGCAAGATATAAAACCAGATCTGAGGTGCCTTTGCCTTGTTTCTTTATGCCTCCTTCTGTGTGTTACAGCTTAAGGGAGAGAGCTATATTAAGAGAAATAGGATTAAGGACAAAATGGAAAATAGGGTATTTATGGAGTATTGGTGGTTCCTTTCAGGACTGTTCTCTTCCATCATGCGGGACCTTGCAAACATCACCCATGATGGACCCAAATGGATTTTACTGGATGGCGACATAGATCCAATGTGGATTGAGTCCCTGAACACAGTCATGGATGATAACAAGGTATCAAGATGGAGGAGATCAATAGGCCATCCCTAATCATCTAGAAAGCCAGTTACTTAGTGTGGCTGGTACATTTGAAAGTCTAGATTTCACATGATGGCTGGCCCAGAGTAAAGAACTATTACTGGTGTCTTTGCCAGACATCTCAGCACTGATACATTCCCACGAGCAACTTCTACTTACTTCAGTGGCACTGCCATGGCTCACACCATTTTTGGCATTATTGTAATTTCCTTCAGAATCTTCTGCACATAGATTCATTTATTATTTAGAGTTGGAAGGAATGTTAAATTGTCTATTCAAACCTTTTTATTTGTATTATTTTCCTTTTATGCATATAAAAAACTGAAGATCACAAATATTCTGAACCTGTCAAACACCTTCTTATGGTAGCAAATATTTATCCATTGACAGTATATTTTATTTTTATAAATAGTGAAAACTAACTAGATGCTAATAAATGACTGTTAAGCTGTTAGCTGCTCCTAAACTTGTTCAGAAAGTATGTTTGGATTAGACATTTTAAAATGGCTCCAATGTTTATAGAATCATTAGAAGAAAAATATGCTCTCCAAGAGGGACTTCTTTAAAAGAAACACTGGTAATATGAAACCTAAGCTCTTGTCTTTTGACAGTTTCATTATTCCTATATGGTCTGGTTCATTCACATAATTGATGTCAACTTAAACTGTTTAAATAACTTTTTTTCCTGATTCAACACAGACACACACACACAGGGGTAGGAGTGGAGAGAGTACAGAAAGAGAAGAGGAGATTATTGTTGAAAATTTATAATCACAAAGAAAAAAACTAACCATCCATAGTCTCAACCAACAACCATCAGCCAAGTCTCCACTAGCTGGCAAGGCCTCCTTACTTCTTTCTCCTCACTGACATGTCCTTTCCTATGTTTTCCAGGTACTGACCTTGGCAAGCAATGAGAGGATTCCTCTTAACCCCACAATGCGGCTCCTCTTTGAGATCAGCCACCTGCGCACAGCCACTCCAGCAACTGTCTCCAGAGCAGGTATGGTCCAAGAAAGGAAAGAACCACAAAGTTGTCCAACCTAGGCAAGTGCCTCTAGCTTCATACATGGTTTCACTGGCTTGGAAAGCAGTGCCACTTGGGAGCCAGAAACCTAGTCATCCAAAACTCTAACTTACTCCTCAGCCCTCTTCCACATCCACAAGGGCAAGTAAGTACTGTGAGACCAGGGACATGTGGTTTTGTGAATTCGGAAATGTGGCAGTAATGTGAAGAGAAATAGTTCCTGAGCTGAACAACTGTCCTCTGCACAGAGATGTCTTGAATTAGGCTACTTTTAAGCTAATCTTAACCACCATGTCAACAGAGATGACCAAGTATTGCTATTTCTTACTAACTCTTGGTGCGAAATAGCAACTTCATATCTTGTTTCCTCTGTCTCCATATTTATTAGCAGAGACTAGGGGATAAATAGAACTTGTTTGGCAAAATAGAGAAGCAGAGAGTAGAATGATGGTTGCCAGAGGTTGGGAGAAGGAGGGAATGAGGAGATGTTTTTCAATGGATGCAAAGTTTTAGTTAGGTAGGATGAATAAATTCTAGAGAGTTGTACAAAATAGTGCCTATAGTTAACAACACTGTAGTGTGTACTTTAAAAAAAGTGTTAAGAGACTAGATGTTAAGTGTTCTTACCACATACACACACACACACCCACACACACACACACATACACACACACACACACACACGCACATTTTTGGAAGTGATGGATATGTTTATTACCTCTATTGTGATAGTTTCACAGGTGTATGCATATGTCCAAATTCATCAAATAATACATATAAAATAATGTGCAGTTTTCTGTATATCGATTATCTTGCAATAAAATTGTCAAAAATATATTTTAAAATAATAAGATAAAAGTGAGTAAAAAGTAAGAATAAAATGAAAAATTTTAAAAGAGAACTTGTTGGTCTCAACCATAATAATCGGCTTCCCTTTTGAGGACCTATGCTAAGATCTGTGAACACAGGCCAGGAGATTAGTTTCCTGGGGCTGCTCTAACAAGTGTAACAAATTGCACAAATTTGCTGGCTTTTAAAACATTGGAAAGGTACTATCTCATATTTCTTGAAGTCAGACATCTGAAGTCAAGGTCAGCAAGGCTTCACTACCTCCACAGGCTCTAGGGAGAATCTTTCCTTGCATCTTCCACTTAGGTGCTCCTTGGCTTGTGGCCCCACAGCTCCAACCTCTACCTTCTTCACGTGGTCCTCTCTCCTGTGTGTACCACTTCCCTTCTACCTCTTATAAGGACATTTGTAAATGTCTTACCCACATCATGCAGGATAATCTCATCTCAAGATCCTAAATTTAATTTCACCTGCAAAGATCCCTTTTTCAAATATAATCAAATTGACAAGTTCCAGGGTTTAGGATATGGACTATCTTTTGGGGGATCACCATCCGACCCCTAGAACACACCCATGATAAGTGTTATTAATCAGTGACAACTGTCTTTCCTCCTGAGCCTTAGACTTGGCCTCAGAATCCTTCTCAACACTGCCCTCCATTCATCTATTATCAGTTCATTGAAGTTGGTCCTTAATAGTAAACCCATTTACCATCTCAGATCTAGGCTAGATCTCTGTTCCTTTTAAGTCCAGTATTCTGTGCGTTATCTAAACAGAGAAAATAACTCCCTGGGGTGAAAAATATACTGATGTATATGGAATATCCACTAAACAATATTCTCTATGCTCCCAGGAATTCTGTACATCAACCCTGCAGACTTGGGATGGAACCCTCCAGTGAGCAGCTGGATTGACAAGAGGGAAATCCAGATGGAGAGAGCCAACCTAACCATTCTGTTTGACAAGTATCTTCCAACCTGCTTGGATACACTCAGAACCAGGTAGGCCACAATATAAAGAAAGTAGCAAGTTAAGGCAGCAATTAAACCCATTGACACACATCTAGTGTCCTACTGGTGTTCTGTCCTGTCCCCGAAGGCAGGTGTTCCCAGAGCATGCCTCTCCATGCATGGCAGATGGCAGAGGGGAAAACACATTAGGATGGCCATTGTTAGATCAGGCAGGAAGTGAAGGGAGTGAAGAGGAGGAAGATTTAAAATGCCTTTTATGAGTGCTACATGGGCATATCTGAGAGAGGCTGCCATTTGTGATATCAGATGACAATCTGGAGAATCAGATCCTTCAATTTGCAGGGCATGCAGGGGCCCTCCTACCAATGATCCACAGGCCAGATTAACAGACCTAGGGGTGAAGATGGCACTCGTGGTGACACATGGGGCCCTTTCCCTGTTTCTGGCTGTGTGTGTTCATGGCCCAGATAACATGGAATTAGGGATAATGCATCATTTGACCGACCCTGCCCTGCTGAACATGGTGAATTCACTTTTCCTTTTATAAGTTTGTAAAAGTAAAAGCAACAAGCCCTGACTGTCTATTATTTAAGCAAGAGTTCAGTTACACTTACCCAAGAAGATACTCGTCACAGCAAGAATACTGTCTGTATTGGCACAGAGAGCTGCCCATGTGTGGAGCCTGCTTTTCTTTTGCCACTCTTTTCTTTTGCCATTTGATGCATCATTCTATGCATCTGGCACCAACCCCCACAGGTTAGCCCAGCATGGACCTCAGAACTGGTGCTGTGAAGGTGAAGTGACCCAGAGTTCCATAGTTCCAAAGGTTCCACAGTATACCCTCACAGTTATGTTTCCCAGAAATTAAAGTTTATGACTCAAACAGGCCCCTGGCTCTTTCTTCACTGGTCTACCAAGTATGGAGGGTAACTGTGCCTCCAATTGCTTGCAAGCTTGGAGGCAGAAGGAAAGGAGCGCCTTAGACTGTAGGAAACAATGCCATGAAAGGATCCCAGGCAGGTTTATTCCATATGTCCAGGCCCTCACCCTAAAAAAATCCACCCATGTAAACTGAATTTTGTATTACTAAAAATTGAGTTGCTGTCAAGTAGTCTATATAGTGGTTTGTTTTATTTTATTTTTTTGAGTTGGAGTCTCACTCCATCACCCAGGCTGGAGTGCAGTGGCACATTCATGGCCACCCCAGTGTTGACCTGCTGGGCTCCCGTCATCCTTCCACCTCAGCCTTCCAAGTAGCTGGAACTACAGGTGTGTGCTACCACACCCAGCTAAATTTTTTTATTATTATTGTAGAAATGAGATCTTGCCAAGTTGCCTGGGCTGATCTCAAACCTGTGGGCTCAGGCAATACACTCACCTTGGCCTCCCAAAGTGCTGAGATTACAGGCTGAGCCACCGAGCCCAGCCCACAGTGGTATATTTTAGACATTTAATGAAATATTTATTAATTTTGATTTAGTATTTTTTTATTTCTGTTTCAGGGTCAATAGTTATTTTTCCAGACTTCAATAGTTTTCATAAGCCTTTCTCAATTCCTAATGACCAGTGGACTCTATGGCCTTGGGATCTGATGGGATTAAGGAGCCCTGGTCACAAGGCTGAAAGTGGGAAACAGTAGTTAGCGTCACAAATGGGCAAGGAGAGCAAAGAGTTAAAATACCAGAGAAGGGTAAGGTTGGAGGACAATAGTCTATGCCTGTTCTTTATTTTTTCCTGAGATGTTTGTCCAGTATATCCTTTGACTAAAAGTTAGGCTATTGTCCACTCTGGGCATTTAGAGCAAGAGATGTCAAACTCTTATGTATTTGTGTGTGCATGTGTGGTGGTGCATGCACAAGCTTCTGAAACAAGCCTTGAAGATTCTGACAGTATTAAGTCTATCTGGAAACAACATCCCACCCCAATCTCTGAACCTTATGGCGATCAAGGAAAAATCATAACAATAGCTGTCATGTATGAGCCCCCTCTGGGTGTTATTTCATTCTCTCAGCCCTCCTACCTGCAGGTGATGGAACTGAGGCTCCACGATGCTGCCCAGGCATCACAACTTGTGAGTAATGGAGGCACTTGTTTAGAAGCCTTCCTTCTATCATACACAGTCACAGTATAGCAATGGCAGCTTCATTCAGACCTGTTACTACAAAGCTGTGTGATGTCAATACATATTAATTTTTTTATTGAACAAGCAGACCCCATAAGGGGTGATTATAAAGCAACTTCTTTTGTTCCCCATGGTTCCTTCAAAACCATTATATGTGATTTGTTCCCCTCCTGCCCCTTAATGAGATCTAGGTTAACATTTATGACTTTTTCTGGTCACTTTTCAGTATTAAAAAAAATCTGATTACTTCTAATCACACAGTCGTGTGTGCGTGTGTGTGTGTGTGTGTGTCTGTCAGTCCAGTGAAAATTTAAAGAGACAAACTCCATAATGGAAGCTTCTGCTCCATCCCCACAGCTCAGGCCTGCAATGGGAAAGGGGCATGTTTTTTACTCATCTCCTTACTTTGCTAGTGTCCTGGCCCCCAGCTGTGGCTTCTGACACCTCAGGGTCAAAGGGAGACAGAGAGAAGAGAAGGGGCAGGAGAGGTCTTAACGTGATTGGAACGGGTATTGCCTTAGTTACTCTAACTGTGGCAGATCTTGCAATCTGACTCCTTTTCCTTGGGAGCTTTTTGAAACTCTTGGGAGCTCCTTGTACCCCTCTCCACCACTAGTGATCTCTAATCTGCTATTCCTTGGAGAAAGTAACTGCCCTCCATTAGCCAGGCATGTACTGCTCCTCACACAAACCCTGTACACCTCACCCCACCAGGCGGTCCTTTAGCCAGGACTCAAAACCCCCTTGTACACACAGCCCACACCTGGATTCCAGGAAATACTCACCCCTCCTTTGCTTTGACAAAGTGGAGCACAGGCTGACCCACAAAGGTGCCTCTTTCTACTTCACTCTGAGACCAGCAACTCCTTGGGGTTTTCCAGGGACAGATCCTTCACTGGCTTGGTGTACTCTTATTGAAGCCCCTTTTCCCAACTACTAGGGGAAAGCAGCTGCCTTTCCTATGGGAGAGGGGGCACTCATTGCATACTAAGAGCTCTCTCCTGCATCCTGAATGCTAAATTTCAGCCCCTTCAGCATCTCCTGTTTTAATCCTCTGTACCCTTGACAGGTTGAGGGGCCAGGTTGCAAAACCCTTTGCAAGTCCCACCTGGGTTGTCTGGAATCTCTTTTGGGGGGCATAAAAGCAGATGGCACCTATTTTCTTGGTGTCTCATCTAGCACTGAGCCTGAGATAGTTCCATTTTATCATTCTGTAACAAATATGCATTGAACAAATGAAGGAAAGTCTTTCAAGGAGTCAATCTTCTCATTAATCACAGAAGTAAGACCTAGCCTATTAGACCCTGGAACTGTCATAGTGTTGTTGTAAGAATTGCAACTTGATTGAAATCAATCGCAAACACAAAAAAGAGAATGGCACACCATGAAACTCTGAGGCCCAGAGCTGGTAAATTGACTGTTAAGGCATCAATTGATAGAGTTGCTCATCTTACAACAGTGTTTCTGCCTCTGTGCACATCATCCCACAGGAGGTGGCAATGTGGGCATAGTGTGTGGGTACATGATGTACACCATGTATACACACAATGTAATAAAGGTACACAAGGAACAAAATTGTTGTGCGTCTGTGTGCATGCATGTGTGCCTGTGTGTGTGTGTGTGTGTGTGTGTGTGTATGCACACTTCTGCTCCCTTGGGCATAGGATATCCTTTTTGCATCTCTTGATAGCTACCTTTCAGTTAAGATCTCTAAAACCAAAATTAAAATATAAAGGCTAGTCCAGGGTAAAGTTGTATGAACATATTTTCAAATAAGGATCCTATTCAGTTAATCATGATTGTGTAAAATAACCATCTGTCCCAGTGTACTCTACTTCCCAGGTAAGACTCTGTCTGTAGAAAATGTGTTTTCTGTGTGCTTTAATTGGAGGAAAACTTCTGAAGTGAAGAAGTGAAAGGAAAATCATCAGAATTGCCCCCAAATTGCTTTTTAGGTGCTTTTTGACAGTTGAAGAAATAGAAGAGTAAAAAAGTGAGGTATTTGCTCATTTTGTTGCAGCTGTGTATATTTTCCAAGGACTGAGAAAAATGTAAAGAGGAGGGAAGAGCAGATGGGGAGGGTATCAGAGGATAAGGACACAGAAATGGAACTTTCTCAGGAAAGCTCCTGTCCCTTACTTTATAAAGGAAGTGACCCAAGAATGGCTGATGAGAATAAAGGCTTAAGTAGCACCATGGTCGAGTATAATCCCAAAGAACTTGAGAAATCATGAGTCCACCAAAACCAACTCATTCCATAGCTGTCCGCCAGTGTCTCTGTAATAGAATGTCTATGATGTTTCAGAGCATATCCGGGTCTCTTTTTGCAGATTTAAGAAGATCATTCCAATCCCAGAGCAGAGCATGGTTCAGATGGTGTGTCACCTTCTAGAGTGTCTCCTGACTAAGGAGGATATCCCTGTGGACTGCCCCAAGGAAATTTATGAACTTTATTTTGTGTTTGCTGCCATTTGGGCTTTTGGAGGAGCAATGGTCCAAGATCAGGTAAGGACATGTGCTGAGGTCAACACCCATACTGAAGTCCGCAGCTGCAAAAACTGCCTCATCAAAGATTGGAAAGACAGGACAGCTAAATATCAGAATTAACTTGAAAGCAGAAAGTTATTTAGTCATCTAACTATTGCTGTGCTCAAGACATCAGTCCCCCTAGGAAAGCAAAGGAGGTTGTGGTGTGTTTGGAGCTGTTTCATTTTAGCGAACAGATCTCTGATTTCTTAGGAACTTGTACTGTGTTTGAGTTTGAACAACTGCTGGTACATGTGCACTACTTTGCCAGGTGATGTGCGTTTTATTGAGAGAGAGGTGGAAGGATGATGTGCTATAGAAGCTTGAGTTTAAGAATCCCTTTAGCTTTCTAAAAGTCTTCCAGAACAAAGATGCACCATGCATTACCAGGCCGTATCACGTCTCTAGATGTCCCTGAAATACAGGGCTGTTCAGAGGAGGTTGGATCAAAAGTGAATAAGCATCTAGGAATAGGAAACCAAAGTATAATTTGTCTCATGATGTTGACGGCTGTGGCCTTGTGTTTGGGTATAAGGATATTGGTTTGGAATACCTTGGCATCCTATCCCCTCACGCTTCCTGTATTTCCAGTCTTTGTCTTGACTTATTCTCCTCCAAATAAAAGGTATTCCTCTAGAAACAACATATTCATGATTATGCAAACCAGTCTCTTACAAGTGACTATAGCTACCAGGCACTATCATATGGTGGTTAAGAACATGAACACTGTAGCAAAACTGTAAGTATACAATACAGTATGGTTAACTCTAAGCACTATGCTGTACAGAAGCTTTCTTTATTTTGGTCTCATTCAACTTATACAACCAAAAGTTTGTACCCTTTGACCAATACCTCCCCCAGCCTCTGGCAGCCATGACTCATCTCTCTGCTTCTATGAATTTGACTATTTTAGATTCATCACATACGTGGTACCATGTAATATTTGTCCTGTGCCTGGCTGACTTCCCTGAGCATAATGTCTTCCAGGTTCATTATATTGCCATGAATAGCAAGATTTTCTTCTTCTTTAAAAAAAAATTGCTAGGAAGGTAGGGAGGGCTAGGCACGGTGGCTCATGTCTATAGTCCCAGCACTTTGGAAGGCCGAGGTGAGAGGATTGCCTGAGCCTTTAGGTTCAAGGCCAGCCTGGGCAACTTGGCGAGACCTCATCTCTAAAACAAATTTTTTAAAAAATTAGCAGGGCATGGTGATCCATGCCTGTAGTACCAGCTAATTGGAAGGCTGAGGTGGAGGGATTGCCTGAGCCCAGAAGGTTGAGGCCGCAGCGGCTAAGAGCGTGCCACTGCCCTCCTGCCTGGGTGACAGAGTGAGACTCCAACTCAAAAAAAAAAAAAAAAAAAGTAGCGAGATCTTATATTAAATGTTCTTAGCACAAAACAGCAACAATAGCAATAATAATAATAGCAATAATAAATAAGAGGGTGGGAAGAAACATTGAAGGTGGATAGGTTTATGCATAGATTGTGGTAATGGCTTCATAGATATATACTTATCTCCAACCCATCACATTGCATACATTAAATACGTACAGTTTTTTGTGTATTAATCTTACCACAATAAAGTGGCTTAATAAAAGCAGCAGAAGAAGCAACAAAAAATTTAAATCACATGATCTGTAGATTTGAATTGTAACTCTCTACCACTAGTATCTGGGGCACCTTGGGTAAATACCTCAACCTCTCTCTATCTTACTCTCCCCACGTATATGAAGGATGATGATCATGGTGCCCAGTTTCTAGGATGTGGTGAGGATTAAGTGAATGCATACTGTTCTGATTACCCAGCAGGAATAGGTGCAGAGCACTTAGCACACAGCCCACATATGCTTGTTATTACAATTCTCCTAACATAAATATTCAGTTTTATGGCAAGTATCTGGTGCCTCTCTCACAACGGGGGATCAGATCAAGCTGCATTTGTTGGGGAGTTACGATTTATGCTTTTTGGACTGGGTTGATTGTGGGGCTCTTTCAAAGAAAGATAAAGTTTCAACCTTCCAAGACAAAGCCATGTTCTAGGAACTCGAAATGGAAATGAACTGGGACAAAAAGAACATGCAATTATTTTATTTTCCACTTTCACAGACTCTGGTTGTAACATCCATCCTACCTCCCATCACTCCCTAATATGTTTTCCAGTGCTCACAATTAAGAAAGCAGCTTTCAAAGTTTCTCAGGAAGTGTGCCTCTCTCCATTGCCCTGTCCAGAGCCAGATAGATGCCTGGGGGCAGAAAGCGACCACTCCGAGGACAGGGGGATGCATGGACCAGGATGTGCTCTCTCTTCTGCAGTCCTTGGAGCTTCTCCATGGCCTGCTTCTTTGGCAGCTTTACATTTCCCTTTCAAGGCAAGGAGGCAAAGAGTTCAGTAGAATGGATGAAGCCCAGGTGAAATGCACAGAGATCCTGTATACATAGATAGTTGCTTTCCATCAAATGCAGTCTCTGACCTTTTGGCTGTTGAAATGTCAGACAGCAACCGCTGGGCTTCTCTCCCATATTGGTGCTGAGTGGGCAGTGGAGTATCAGGATGAAGATACCTGGTCAATTTTTCTGTCTCTGTGTATAAAAATTTAAATCCACTCAACTCTTTTAAAAGCCCTGGAGAAGGCATCCCTCCAGGTGTCCTGGGTTCTGGAGCTCTTGGAGCTGTCAGCAGCCATGCAGGCACATGGAGAGAGGACGGGGGAGAAAGCTTTTAGCAGCAGGGAACGTCCCAGACCCTACACAGCCTGCATTAAAGCTAAACACCGAAAATGGTGCTGTAAATTGGAAAGTAGGAATTTGGTCAAAATATTCACATCAGGAACACGATGGTGCTTACGTTTAAAAAGCTGTCATTAAAGCAAAACAGAGATACAAAATGGAGCCTATACCTGAGTGGAAGTTCCAATTAAAAACAACAACAACAACAAATGATCCTGGCTGAATAATTTGCAACCTGAACAGAAAATGATTTCTTAGAAGCATAAGATAGAGCGAACACTGGCTTGCAAGACTGACAATGTGGGTTCAAGTCCCAATTCTGTCTTTTCATAAAATACCCATCTCATAAAATAGGCATGATTTTAAATAGCCAGGATAATTTAGAGCATTGTGAAGATGAAATGAAGTGAAATTGGGTCCCCAACCCTACTACAATATGCCAGCAAATTTCCAGTGTCACCATATTATAGGGCAGGGAGAGAACAGGGAACTATCAGAGAATCCAAAGGAAATAGGGATTTCAAAAGGGGCCTATTTATGAAGTTGCACTGTTGCAGAGATATAGAGTTAAGATGGGAAAGAACCATTAAATTGGTCTAGCAGAGAACACCTGACTCTACAGTATCCAATAAGAGTAGAAGCTGAGGTTAGGTACCAGATTACAAGGGGATGAGGTAGTGTCAGTATGGCCCAGTCAATGGCCTGACTGAGAAATTTGCCAGGTAACACAAGGTGACATCAGGGGTGAGAAAAGAAGATCCCCACTTCATTCTTTCTAGAGGTGGCCTTCATCTTGGAGTTTCCATGGAAACCTAAATTCTGGATTTTATAGAAAGTTAAAAATCCTCAAGAATTTTATCCATGAGTCAAACATGAGGTCTCTGACTGGAGAGAACAATATTGGCAAGCTACAGTACCCCTTGATCTAAATTCAAATCAGAATGAGAACAGCAAACAAATCTGCTCTTATCTTAGTGCCTATTTCCATTCTCATTTAAAGCAAAAGAATTCAATCCTACTTACTTAATAGAGAGCAAAATGAGGTATGCCCTTTCTTTCAGAGTTCAGATTTGTTACCATGTGCCCAGTTCTGTGATCTTTTCAGATGTTGAACTCTGTCTTTGCCCTTCCCTCCATGAATATTTCCTAAAATGCCCAATCTGGGCCTCTCTTCTTGTGAGGATTTTTCTTAGTTCTGTGTGTTCAAAAAGTAAGCTTGCTCTCCAGAGGGTCACCAGTAACAGTAAATATGTTTTGAGTGTGTGTGTGTGTGTGTGTGTGTGTGTGTGTGTGTGTGTGTGTGTGTGTGTGTGTGTGTGTGTGTGTGTGTGTGTGTGTGTGTGTGTGTGTGTGTGTGTGTGTGTGTTGGCTTGGACACAAGAAGACAGTTTAAGTACACTGGGGGCACAGCCCTATTCTGAAGAGGCTCCTGGTCTAATATGTAGGCATGTAAATCATTTGCCTCTACCCTCTGTTTTGGTCGGAAAGACCAGTATAGCTTTGTCTCTTCTACTGCTCCCAGATTTTAGAATTTTAGCTCTTGGAAGAACCTTGAAAATGCTCTTTTCTAAGACCCTCACTTTACAGATGAGGAAACTGAGGCACAGAAAGATACGATTTGCCTGTGGTACATGCCTGACTCCCCTCGTGGGGCTCTTCTCACTCAACCACACTGTGCCCCAGATGTCAACAGTCACCATTCCACTCCAGCCATCTGAGGCTCTCCTCCCAGAAATTGTCCAGAGTCTCAGGTGTCTGAGGAGGATGGGGCAGTCAATCTCTTCGGGAATTCTTGGGCCACACTTGCCCGTCCTGTGGCTACAGGCTCCCACACGCCTCCATGTTCTTATACCCTCCTCCCTCAGGCCTCTCCACCCTTCAATGGCTAAGATGTGCAGTGCCAGGTGGCTCAGCTGCATGGTCAAGCAAGAGCGCCTACCATGCTCCCTGTGTGGCTGGACGTTGTCAGGGCTGACCCTCGGGCAGCACCATCCTTCCTGGAGGAGCTGGTCCATTAGCAGGTCTGACCTCCTATCTGACACTGTGGCCACCTGTCTGGGCTTCCTGAATTCTGGAGGTGCTTGTC
Source organism: Carlito syrichta (assembly GCF_000164805.1). Classification (NCBI taxonomy): domain Eukaryota; kingdom Metazoa; phylum Chordata; class Mammalia; order Primates; family Tarsiidae; genus Carlito; species Carlito syrichta. The sequence goes on along the minus strand of NW_007248633.1, from coordinate 19,659 downwards.
CCCTGACCCGCTTTGTTTTTGCAGCTTGTGGACTACCGGGCAGAGTTCAGCAAATGGTGGCTGACTGAGTTCAAGACGGTCAAGTTTCCTTCCCAGGGAACCATCTTTGACTATTACATAGACCCAGAAACCAAGAAATTTGAGCCCTGGTCCAAGCTCATCCCCCAGTTTGAATTTGACCCCGAGATGCCCTTGCAGGTGAGTGTGGTTGAGAGGCTGAGGATGTGCCATTGCCCTCAACAAGCTGCAGCAGCTTGAGTAGTAGCCCTGTATCATTACCCGAGTGTTTGGTTTGGGGAAGAATGAGTTGTCCTCCAGCTACATGCCTTTGCAGAAGAAATCACAGGTATAATAAAGTCACAGGTTCCCCTAAATGCTGGGATACTTAAATATCAGACCCAACTGGCATCCTAGGGTCAGAAAAGAGGACACGACATGTTGGCCATCCCAGTACTTTGGGAGGCTGAGGCAGGAGAATCACTTGAGTCCAGGAGCTGGAGACCAGCCTGGGCAACATAGTGAGACTCCGTCTCTAAATTTTTTTTTTTTTTTTTTTTTAGTTAGTTGGACACGGTGATGTACACCTACAGCCCTAGCTACTTGGGAGGCTAAGTGGGAGGCTCACTTGAACCCAGGAGTTCAAGGTTACAGTCAACTATGACTGCACTCCAGTCTGGGTATCAAAGCTAGACTTTGTCTCTTAAAGCAATATATTAATTAAAAAACATAAATAATTTCTTTAAAAGTAAAATACATGAGAAGGGCTACAGGGAGAGATACCACAGTGGCAGAGGAGGGTGGAGAAGCTCTCTACCCAACTACAGTGGACCCTAAGGATGAGTTGACTGGATGGTCCTACCATGGACATTAGGGAAGGCACTCCTCACCAACATTTATTTGGGGAACTCCACTGCAATGGATCCCCTCTTCTGAAATGCTCTAGAACATTCTGTGGTACATTCGCTTCTCCTTCAAAGGCCCTCCTTGGCACTCCCATCATGTTCTTGTTCCAGGCCTGTCTGGTGCACACAAGTGAAACTATTCGACTGTGTTACTTCATGGAGCGGCTGATGGCGCAACGGCGGCCCATCATGCTGGTGGGCACTGCTGGCACTGGCAAATCAGTGCTGGTGGGCGCTAAGCTGGCCAGCCTCGACCCTGAGAACTACCTGGTGAAAAATGTGCCATTCAACTACTACACCACATCGGCGATGCTGCAGGGTAAAGGATCCAGGGCGCCTGGGTTTGGGAGTGTCTGGGAGGCCATGTCACCTGACCCAGAGCTGGATCAGCGTGTCAGGCACCTGCCTGACTTGACTTCCTTCATGCCCAGTGCTGTGTACTTTCTCCCACACACTCGCCTCTTCCACATACCTCTGTCCCACTTCCTCGGCACCCCCAGCACTGGCCCAGTTTCTACACTTTCTCCCTGCACCCCTCCTTGGACCATTAAATTCCTTGAGGACAAGGTGCCCAACACAGAGCAACTCAGCACCTTGATGACAAAAAGAGCTATAAACCATTGAGAGATTTGCAGAGACTCGCAGGCTTCTGACACTGAGAGTGTCCCCAGAATTTACTTAATTCACCCTTCATATCTTATAGTTGGGAAACTGAAGCTCAGGCAAAAGGTGTGATTGCCCAAGATCTGTGGTCACCACCAAGTGGCAAGACTGGCATGATACCTCTGGTTTTCTGACCCCATGTGGTGTGTGCTTTGCCCCAATGTTTGCTCACTGGACTCCTGAATAGATATGGGCTCTCCTCTGTAGGTATTTTTCCTTTGCCATTGTCATTCTTTCTTTAAGTCACTTAGAGGAGGGTCTCCCTTTTTTACAGAAATAACACATAAACTAAAAATAGCTTTCTTTCAAAGAAGTGCCCAAGCCAATCTCCCCCCCCCAAAAAGGACCCTAAGGGTGAGTTGACTGGGGAGAGGGCTGGGGAGAAACCCTGTTCTTACTTCTGCTCTCAGTTACTTGTCCTGGGCTTTCCCAGGTGATAATACAGTGCATCTCCTCCACTAAAATGCAAAATCCACTAAAAGTAAGGAATTCAACATATGAGCTGTTTGCATATAGATAGGTTATAAGCCAAAGCATATAACCTGAGAAGTGAACCTGGCATTTTTCCTCTCTGGCTACATCATCCAGGCCTTAGACTGGTTAATTTGCAAAACAGTCTTCCTTTGCACCACTGCTTGCTCAGCCTAGGCCATTTTAGCCAATCCTCCTGCGATTCCTGCTCCCTGCCTGGTCGGAACCCCAGAGTCAGCTGCGGAAATGTTTCCTCTGCTAGCACTGGACTTTCCCCCATTCCCCTGGGAGAGACTCACTCACTTTCCCACCTTCTTGCTACACAGTTCCATCAGCTCTTCCAGAATTAGGGACCAGCCAGCTCCAAATGCTATCAGAGAGAATGTCTGATATGTCTACCTCCCATAACAGTTAAGTGCCTGAGGCATGTTGAAGGAAGTTAAGGCTACCCCCCACCTCCCTTTCAGTGGCAGAGTGAGCTCTTCACCTCTGCTTCAAACTAGCCTCTGGGCTTCATCCACTGCTGAGCTGGTAAATGTTTGACAACACCAGTCCAATCCAGCAATTGACTAGCTCAGACTTGAATGTTAACAAGTAAGACACAGTGAAACAATGGAGACTTATGTCAGAACTTCACTAGTTTGTTGAAGATGTGAGCATCTTCTGTTGGAAGGTTGAAGAATAGTTCTATTTTTTGTGTTCTTCATCACCTAACAGCAACAGACATGATACACTTTTAAATTTACTCTGCATTGTTAACATTTTCTCTACCATTCTCTAAGTTTATGAAACAAATCAAACCCTGATTTGTAGCTTTCACCAATTTCTGTGTTGTAAATATCTCCACTACAGCCAGCTGTAAGCTACCAGTGCAATGTCAGTGATTATGGAGTCGGGAAGAGACACACAGTGCCACACCATTATAAAGTATTTCTAGCCGGGCTCGGTGGCTCAGCCTGTAATCCCGCGCCTTTGGGAGGCTGAAGTGAGAGGATTGCCTGAGCCCGCGGGTTCGAGACCCGCCTGGGCAGCGAGACCTCATCTCTACAATAAATCAAAAAATCAGCTGGGCGTGGTAGCGCGCGCCTGTAATTCCGGCTACTCGGAAGGCTGAGGCGGAAGGATCGCCGGAGCCCAGCAGGTCGAGGCTGCGGTGGCCGGGAGCGGCCACTGCACTCCAGTCTGGGTGACAGAGTGAGACTCCAACTCAAAAAAAAATATAAAAATAAATAAAGTATTTCTGCTTTATAATGAAAAAGTCTGGGCTAAAAGGGTACCCACCATCCCCACATGTGCACATTGTATCTGATAGGTGGTTTTTCATCCCTTCCTCACATCCTACTCTCCCCTTCTGAGTCTCCAGTATTTGGGGTTATTTCTGGATTCTCTCTACTGTTCCTTTGCTCCATGTCTGCTCTTGTACCAGTGCCATACTGTTTTGATTACTATAGCCTATAACCTTGCAATATAATTTGAAATAAGATATATATGTATATATATATTATATATATAGTATAGTTTGCAAATATCTCCTCCCATTCTGTAGGTTTGCTCTGTTTATTAATTTCTTCTGTTGTACAGAAACCTTTTGGTTTAAGTCCCACCTATTTATTTTTTGGTTTCATTTGTTTTTGGGGTTTCAGACATAAATTCTTTGCCTAAGCCAATGTCTGGAAGAGTTTTTCTTAGGTTTTCTTCAAGGATATATATATCACATTTCCATTGTCCACTTAGCAGCTCATGGGCATTTAGATTAATTCCATGCCTTTGCAATTGTAGATTGTACTGCAATAAACATAAGAGTGCACGTGTCTTTTTTATATAATGACCTCTGTTCCTTTGGGTAGATACCAAGTAGTGAGATTGCTGGATGGAACATAGCTCTCCTTTTAGTTCTTTGAGAATCTTCATACCAATTTCCATAGAAGTTTTACGAGTCCACGTAAGCATTCCCTTTACACTGCATTTATACCAACATCTTTTGGTTTTTTGATTTTTTTAAATAATGGCCATTCAGACCGGTGTAAGATGGTATCTCATTTTGGTTTTAAGTTGCAGTTCCCTGACAATTAGTGATGTTGAGTATTTTTTCTTTTTTCTTTTATTTTAAGATGTGGAATACAATTCAGAATTAGATATACAAGTGGTCATCAAGTATTTTTCATAGTTTGTTGGCCATTTGTATATCTTCTTTTGATAGTTGTCTGTTCATGTCATCTGCCTACTTTTTAATGGGATTATTTGCTTGCTTCCATGCTGATTTGTTTGAGTGCTTTGTAGATTCTGGATATTAGTTCTTTGTCAGATGTACAGTTTGCAAATATCTTCTCCCATTCTGTAGGTTGCCTGTTTGCTCTGTTGATTAATTTATTCTGATGTACAGAAGTGTTTTAGTTTAAGTCCCACTTATTTATTTTTTGGTTTCATTTCCTTTTGGAGTTTTAGACATAAATTCTTTGCCTAAGCCAATGTCTGGAAGAGTTTTTCCTAGGTTTTCTTCTAGGATTTCAGGTATGACATTTAAGACTTTAATCTATCTTGAGTTAATTATTTTATATGGTGAGAGAAAGAGATCAACTTGCTTAACTATAAGTTTATCTAATGTTTTTATTTCAATAGCTTTGGGGATACAGATAAATTTTGGTTACATGGATGTATTGTATAGGAGTGAAGAAGTCTGGGCTATAAGTATACCCATTCATTTTTATGCATGTAGCTATCCAGTTTTCCCAGCACCATTTGTTGAAAAGAGTTATTCTTTCCCCTGTGTATGTTTTTGTCTGCTTTGTTGTTGAAGATCAGTTGGTTGTAAGTACTTGGGTTTATTTCTGGAGTCTCTATACTGTTCCATTGGTCCATGTCTGCTCTTGTACTAATGCCATGCTGTTTTGATTACTATAGTCTTATCGTCTTTTAATATAATTTGAAATCAGATGATGTGATGCTTCCAACTTTGTCCTTTTTGCTTAGGATTGCTTTGGTTATTCTGGCTCTTTTTTGGTTCCATATGAATTTTAGTATTGCTTTTTCCTGTGCAATTGTCTTCTTTTTTTGAGTTGGGGGTCTCACTCTGTCACCCAGATTGGAATACAGTGACATGATCATGTCATGATAACAGCCTTGGCCTCCTGGGCTCAGGCAATCCTTCTGCCTCAGCCTCCTGAGTATCTGAAACTATAGGCATGTGCCACCACAACTGGCTAATTTTTTTTTTGGTAGCAATGAGTTCTTGCTATGTTGCCCATGCTGGTCTCAAACTCCTGAGCTCAAATGATTCTCCTGCCTCAGTCTCCCAGAGTGCTGAGATTACAGGTGTGAACCACCATGTTTGCTCTTTTTCTGTGCTCTTTAACCACTAGGTTATATTGCCCCCGGATAAGAAAATACTTTGATACTTTGGAAACTGCAATATATATTCAACATTATTACTATTATCATTGGTAGAACTATTCAAGTATTCCAGAGGAGTGATTTTCTAGAATTATAATTAAAAAAAAGAAACATGTATAGAAACATGGGGGTAAATATGTATAACCAAAGAAGAAGATATGAGTTTCTCACACTGCCCTGACGTTTCATGTTCACTCTGCTCATCTGGAGGATTTTCTTCATTCCCAGTGGAACACAGGTAATTATTTATACATATACACGCACACACACACATACACACCACACACACACACACACACACACACACACACACACACACACACACACATCTCAGAATACCAGGATGAATCCTGATTCTCACTGTAGTGGGAAATTCACCAAAACATAACACTTTCTGTCCTTTGTTATTTCCATGATGGTTTCTTCATGACGTTGGATCTTGAAGCCATCCCTCCTCCTTTCACATTAGGGGATAGAGAAGGCAGCTGTCCTATAATCTCACCTCTCCAGAACCAACAAGGAGATGGAGAGTCAGTCAAAGCCCAGAGCAGCCAGTATATATGCAATGAAGTCCATGCAGTAGAGCTCAGACCCTTGATTGAAAACTGCTATAATGTCTTTATATTCCCTTACTTGGAACCTCTTTCCTCTTGACTAACTCACAGTGCAAACAGTTTCAATTATTTGGCTTCTTAGCCTAAAACACATTTGGAAGCAACAAAATGGGAGGAGAAAGAGTGCTACCAATGATTAGAAAAGCAAAAGCCAGAAACCCTGCATCAAAGAGGGAAATAGAGTACTAAAAAAGGAGATGCATGAACTCAAAAATACTCTGGTATCATAAAACAAAGAGGCCAACTGTTGAAACCCCTTCATGAGCCAATCACTCTTTTTGCAGTCCAGTGTTGTAACTGCTGCTTGTACTTAAGACTATGCATTTAAGAAAAGATTGTGATGTGACATAGCCTGCTTTAAGGGACAGGTAGCACACTCAGACAGATGTGCAAAATATGTGTTTATAATGTGTCTATAATGGCAAAAGAGTTGTAATGGCAAACTGTTCATATGATAGAATACTAGCAGCATCAGGAAAAAAAATGAGGAAATTCTGACTATATTATTAAGTTGGAACTATTTCCAAAGTTTGTTGAGTGAGAAAAGCAAGATATAGAGCAGTGTATGTAGTATGCTCCAAATTGAGTCTTAATAAAAACGTCTACCATTTAATACACACACATCTATGCTTACATATGGGCACATATGAAACTGGTAACAACAGTTGTCCATGGCAAGGGGAACTGGATGCTGAGAGTGGAATAAGGAATTACTTAAGCTATTTTTTATTATAACTATTTTAAACATGCAAAAAAGCTCAGAAAATAATATAACAGATGCCTGTGCACTGCTACCCAGACACAACAGATGCTAAAATGTTGTCTTTTTGCTGTGGGTTCTTAGCATTGTAAGTGCAGATAACACCCCCACCCCCCACCTCCATGATCCTTTCCTCCTTCCTGACTCTTATTAACTAAGATACTAAAGTGAACATGTATCATTCCAAGTACATACTTTTGATACAAATATGTATCCATAGACTATATAGTGTTGTTTGTCTTTAAAATTTAAATATAAATATATATTCCATTGGCAACTTACCTTTCAAATCATAGTTAGAACTATTTCACTTATTTTCATCACTGCATAGAATTCCGTTGTGTGACTAAATCACAGCTCATTTATTCATTTTCCTACCAAAAGGCAGCATATTTTTTCCACATTTCTATTCTTTAAAATAAAAAAAACTATATTGAGTTCTAATTGACATAATAGACTGCACATATTTAAAGTGCACAATTTGATAAGTTTTGAAATATTTACACACCCATGAAACCATCACCATAATTGAAATAGTGAGCACATCCATTATCTCCAAGGGTATCCTGATGTCCCTTTGTCATCCCTTCCCTTCTGCTCTCCCCACCCTGCCCTGTTCCAGGCAATCACTGAACTGCTTTCTGTCACTATAGATTAGTTTGTTATTTCTAGAATTTTTTATAAAGGAATCACACTATATATACACTCTTTTTTGCCTGTCTTCTTTTGCTTAGCATGATTTTGAGATCTTTTCATTCCTGAATAGTAAAATAAAATATGTGAAGCATTCAGAATGATTCCTAGTATACAATAAGTGGTTAGTAAGTGGAAGCTATTATTATAATAATATTAACAAAATCCTTCCCAAATTTAAGCATCTATATTGTACAGTAATTTCTAAACCCCAACTGCCAAAGCAAAAAAAATGAGCAAGCCCCTTTGGCTTGAAAAAGAAGTTTAACATAAACTGTGCTGAAACAAAAATAATGTTTTTGGGAAAAATATTCCAGCTTTCAAATAGGCTGTAACTCCATCCAGCAGGTCAATTCCTGAAGGTCTCCAGGGAGACATTTTGCCTCCCACTTATCCTGCTAACCTATTGAATGCTATTTTTCTCAAAATCAGATGTTCTTTAACAGAGGAGGCAGCTGCTTGATAATACCTGCATCTCTCCTCTTTTCCATTACATCCAGTTCTAGAGTCTCTATTGAGTACTTTTCTAAGCACAGAATCAGAACCCCTTGAAATACAAATGGGGGCTGTGCTTCAGGCATCCACACAGCTCACCAGTGTGGATAGCACACACTCTATTTAATGTCTACAGCATGTCAACTTTTGTGTTTTACCCGCTTTAGTTCATTTAATGCTCCCCAGTCTATGAGACACAATTTTAGTAATGTTTTTGGCTACAAGCAGAAGAAAATCTGATGCTAGTTGCATAAACAGATTTCTTTTTTTTTTTTTTTTCACACAACAGGTAGTCTGAAGGTAAGCAGTTGAGAATGCCAGCTCAATGGCTCAATGATAATGTTAAAATATTTGCTATTTTCTTGGCTGTTCCCTCAAGATGGCAGCCATCACATCTGCATACCAAATAAAAGGAAGGGAGAGTGATCATGTCAAGAAATGACAGCTCTCCAAGAACTTCATACATTTATACCTATGTCTTACTGTTCAGAGCTGTGTCACATGGCCAACCCAGCTGAAAAGTGACTAAAGAGAAGGAAGTTAGGAACAAAAAAATATATAAAAGAAACAATGCTCTTCACAGATATGATGAACAAGTTTTACAAATGAACAAATGAGTAATACCAAATAGAGACATTGAGGAATTTCTCAAAGTCACCCTATGAGTTAATAACAAAGCTGTCTTATTTTATCAGCTATAAATGGCCTTCTACTATGATAGGACTATAAGTCGGGCATCTTAATTTCCTTAATACAATGCAAACTTTGCTTCTGTTCATCTGATATCTTTCCCTTAATTTACCCTTTAGTCAGTCATTGAAAAACTCAACCTCCAGTTGACTACTTTCCAGCAGGTACACCGACTATGGGTTAATAACACTAACATCTCAAGTTAAGAGAAACAGAGATCTATGTTCATTCTTCTTTCCACTGCAAACTCAGCTGAGTTGCTTTCCTTCCCTTCTATGAGCTACAATTAATGCACTCCCTTGAGTTTTATCAAGGGCTAATATAATTTTAAGTTATTTTTATAGATTCTGCAAAATCTCAGTTGAAGACCATTTTGTAGCCTGATAGACCTTTTGTAACTAACCACAGTATATGCCTCCCAGAATTTAGTCCTGCAAATTTTTTCTATACAAAAGAAGAGATGAATTTGTACCAGTAATCTGGGATGACATGGTTACTGTAATTAAACAGATTTAGTTCTGAGCTTTCAAGCAAGCAGTTCACAAAGGAAAGTGTAAGATAAATTTTTATTTGGTTATATTAACTATATCATCCTAGATTACTGGAGCAATTATGTTTCTCCTCATTGTATATTGTTTTGCAATCCTTTTTGAGTCTTTATTTTAATTGGTCTGCTTTATGCCTTTTAAATACTTTAATTTTCTTCAAGAAAAGTAATATTTTTAAATAAAAGAACTCCCAAAGACCTCAAACAGGATAGTCGAGAAATAGAAAAGGAGGAACAGAGAACCTGGTTAAAGCATCGATGGGCTTGTCATTTCAATGTAAAGAGAGAGGACCAAGTATCACGCTCATCACAACCCCGAATTCTACTAGTATCCAACTGTGATTTGAAATTAGTTCAACAAATATTTGTGTGCTTAATTACACTCATTGCATAGGAGCTCAGCTGCCTGAAACATTGTGCAAACTGAATCCCTGTAACCTGTTCATTTTAAAGTTTAAGGTTGGACAGTACCTTAAAAGATTCAACCAAATGCTCAACCCTCAAAGGAGCACTGTGCTTATATGATCACAGATAGAAAGCTCTCTTCCACCCAATGTCTTCCAAAAAAGAGATGACACAAATCAAAGTAAATCATCAAAGATTTATCATCGAGTGGGCAAGACATTCTGCTTGGAATTGTGAAGGTTCAAAGTATGCTGTGGTGAAACTAAAAACAGCACATATTTCAGATAATAGAGAAATAATTCCATAAATTTTCATACATCTAACTAATGAAACAATGCAGCAATTAAAATCATGTGTTAGGGGGATATTTGTTATCATATAAAGAAGTTTACAATGTAATAAAAAATACAAGTAGTATATTCAAATAATCTTAATTTTGTAAAGGACAAAATCTAACAAACAAATAGACTAGAATTAAATATGCCAAAATATTGAAAGTAGTACTTACTGCTAGATGATAGAATCATGGGTGATTTTTGCTGTTATTTTTATGATTTTCTATGCTTTTTAGTTTTTCTAAAATGAATATGTATTATTTTTATAATCATACAAAGTAGGCTATTTTTTTTAGAAAATAAATGCAAAGTCCCTACAAGATAACTGAAAAGTCTTAGCACATACAAATTAACTAATGTGAAAAAAAAATAGTTCTAACAAGTACACGAATCATGCCAATGCAAAGTAAGACATGATTAATTACTAATGATCTCTGTCAGAAATCCAGGGTAGGTAATGAGTTAACTAAACTGAGAATTCTCCAGGGTAGAAGCCATGTCACCATAATGTTTAAGAAGTAAATATTGCAGCCATGGTTATGTGAGGTTCAATAGCCAGGGAGACCTGGATCAAAATCCTGGCTTTGCCACTTAGTAGCTGTATGACCTTGGATGAAATCCCTTAATTGCTCTAAGCCTCCAATTTCTCATCTGTAAAAGATTTTTAAGACATGATGACAATATATCACAGGGCTCTGTGAGGATCTATGATGTAAATCATATCAAGTACTCACCACAGAGCTGGTCCCAGTCATGCTCCATGGATGAAATGAATGAAGCTCTAAATTTCAGGGACTGGAGAAATTAATGAAATCTAGAATGGTCAGGAATAGTCTAAGGAGGATGGGATCTGAGGGCTTACAAGGGTTCTCTCCCTGGCTGAGATGCAGAAGCATTGATGCTACTAGCTAAAAAACTGGTTTCTAATTCCAACAAGGTATTTAACCTGCCTCAGCCTCTATGTCCTTAATTGCAAAATGGGGATAATAAGACTTTTTTCCTGTCTCGTGGGGTTTGTTATAACAACAAAATATATTCATTCATTAATTTAATAAATGATTTTTGAGTACTCTACTATGGCTAGATAATGGCTTTGGTCCTGAGGTTATAACAACGAGGAAAACAGAGAAAATCCCTGTCCTTGTGGAGTTTAGATTCTAGTATGGTGACGGGATAATAAACAAGATAAGTAGACATGGGCTATTAGGTGATGATAACTGCTATGAAGAGAAATGAAGCTGGAGCAGAGGAGGGGAGAAGAAAGTTTAATTTTAGATAGAGTACCAGGGAAGGCCATGCTGAAAAAATGGTTGGAGGTAAAGGTGCAAATTGTGCTGGCACTTGGAAGAAGAGGATTCCAGGCAGAGAAGAAGATTCTAGCCAGAGCAAAGGCCCTGGAGCAGCAAGAGACTGGTGTGTCTGGAGCAGTGTAAAGACAGGAACAGTAAGAAAGAAAAACAGAGATGAAAGTTTAGTGGGAGTCACCAGACTGGCTTTGTCTCAGAGACAGGATGCCACTGGAGGGCTGAAAGCAAAGACTGGCATGATCTGACTTACACTTTACAAGGGTGACCCTGTCTGCTATTTTGAGAATATAGAGAAGAAAGTCTAGGCGAAGGCAGGAAGGCTATTTGGGACGATGTGTAGGTACCAGGTGAGAGCTGATGGATGAAGAGGGTAACAATGGAGATGGTGAAATGAGATAACAAATGGAAAACCACTTTGAAAATTAAACTTCTCTGTAAATACAAGATGGTGGTAGAATGGTGCCCAGGAATGGCAGAAATAAAAATACAGCTGGGTGCAGTGGCTCAAACCTATAATCCTAGCACTTTGGGAGGCCGAGATGAGAGGATTGCCTGAGTCTAGAGGTTCGAGACCAGCTTGGGCAACTTGGTGAGACCTTGTCTCTACAATAAATAAAAAAATAAGCCAGGCGTGGTAGCGAGGGCCTGTAGTTCCAGCTACTTGGAAGGCTGAGGTGGAAAGATTGTCTGAGCCCAGCACATCAAGGCTGTAGTGGCCGTGAACATGCCACTGCACTCTAACTTGGGTGACAGAGTGAGACTCCAACACACACACACACAAGCAAAATACAGACCCTGGTGGGGCAGTGGGCCCAGTTTCACAGACTGAACCCCATGCTGTTCTATACAGGTCTCAAGGAGAAATTCAGTAAGAACGTACAAATGAACTCGGGCCCAGGTGTGAGCTTGAGTCTCCAGACTTGGAGATGACAATCAGGACTCAAAAATATGGCGAAAGGATCACATTTCTTTACATGTCTCAGTTGTTCAGTGTCTTCCAACTTCAATGCTTTTCCTGAAACTCCAACCCACTTCTGCTCCTCTAGTTCTACGTGGACACAAAATAACCCACCATCATTTCACCCTAGATGTGACATGAAGCAGAACTTCTCCAAGAAGGGATAAAAAGTGTATCTCTTTTCTGGCAGAGCTCTTTTTTCCTCTGGGGAACTTAACATCATCAGTTTCAGATAATCCAGTGCACTCCAAGGCCACTTCTTGCTAACTGACGTGGTTTTCTTCACAACGAGTCTTTAAAAGCATAAGAAGCTTAATCAACCCAAATTATAGGGTCTGCTTAATTCCAGGGGTTGATTTGAATATCATTGCCTTGGGAGGAGGAGAAACAAGTCTTACTAAGGAGAGCATTTCCTATTAGAAGGACTATTCTCAAAAGCATGTCCTTGGCAGCCCATTAATTATATTTTATTTTGACAGATCTTGCATATAGTTGTTATATCTTTAGGGGGGAAGAAGGTGTTGGGTGATTAATTGGTTGATAGTGTATGTTAATTGGATGCTAATTAAATTTAAATTTGATTCATATTTGAAACACTTAATTTAACTCAGGAACAGAAAATTAGGATATTCAAGCTTCTTGAAGGAACTTGTCTTTCTCTCTGTCACCTTCATATGTCTATGGACACTTTCTCCTTGTTTACAAACTTGTTTTTCAAGAGAAGAAATCAGATGGTTCTTGGAGCTTCCAGCTGTAATAGGGAGTGTTGGTTCTTACAATCCATAAATATTTAATTGCTTTACTAAAAAAAAATACATATATCTCCACCGTATTACTTAAATTTGTTCTAAACAAGTCCTGTCATGCTGCAAAGCTTTGCCTTTCATGCGGGATTTCTTCCCTTTAGATTGATAATTGAGGAATCAACTCCAGAAGACAGTCTCTCCAGAAAAGCACTGAGGAGCTCTGTTAGGGGGCCACAAGACCTGAAGGCCAGAGTGGGAGCCATTCATGACACTGGAAGTCTCTGGGAAATTATCTGAGGTTCTTTTTTCTACTCTCCATCAAGGAAAACCCCATGAGATGAACTCTCTGGGAATCTTGTTGGCAAAATAGCCATTGATGCCTCTCTTATACTCTTGGAGTAGAAGGGGACTCTATCCAATCCTGGGATGGGAACCACAGCCTTCATGCAACTTTTCTGTCTTAGGGAGGGAAGGCAGATCTGCCCAGGGTCCAGTTATTTGCAGATTTCCTTGGGGTAGATGTCCTGGCCTTGGGACTGTGATGTTATCTTCAATTTCTAGTTTAGGAACAACTGGCAACCACAAGTATGACAGAAGGAACATAAACTTTGAGGCTTAACTGCTCCAGTTTGCATCCTGCCTTAGTAAAGTTGCTTAGTTTTGCTGAATCTCAGTTCCTTCATCTGTAAAGTGGGATGATAATATTAATCTCACAGCAATGTTATAGGAATTAAATGAAGTAATTAGCGTTTGCAAAAACTTAGCACAATTCACATAATGAGATGTTCAGTGCTTGATAGTTACTATCATCATTACTGCCTTGTAATTTTAACTTCACTTTTGTGTCCTCTAGAATGCCTGAATCTATTTGCAGTGGTTGCTGTTGTTATCAATGTGGTTTGCACAGATATGCAGGTGGCACCATGGCTTGTCCTCAATGCCTTTGCTGTCTTCATTCTGGCATCTGAGGTTTGAACTTCCTTGCTACCTGGCTCTCTCCTCAGCTGTTCTGGAGAAACCACTAGAAAAGAAGGCTGGCAGAAATTATGGCCCTCCAGGGAACAAGAAGCTCATCTACTTCATTGATGACATGAATATGCCTGAGGTAGATGCCTATGGGACAGTGCAGCCCCACACCATCATCAGGCAGCATCTGGACTATGGCCACTGGTGAGTGTGCTAAGCCGATGAGCACCACTGGGTCAGGGCATCGGGTGGGGTAAGACCTAAGGCTCAAGGCCAATCCATGCTGTGCTGGAATTGCAGGCCTCAGCTTAGCTCTGGCACCAGATGAGAATCCCCATGGCAAACCACACTCCTCAATGCAATTCTTTATTTCCTGGCATGCTCTTTAAGACAGGGGCATTGGCACCCACGTGAAAAGTTTGGCCAGATAAGGAACTGAGCTCTCATCAGTCTCCCACACCAGGATCCCATAGCAGTGCTCAGGAGTTCAATAATAATGCCCAACACCTTGCGTAGTGCACAGGTGTCTGCAGATCTTCACAGCATTGTTCTCTGCAGAGCAACTCACAGGGTCTGATAGTATCTCTCGCAACAGTATAGTTTTTAAAGCCAAAAAGTCTGAACTTGCCAGGAAAAAAAAAGAAGTGCAACTCAGTGATTTGAGAAATGGGCTCACTTTCCTACCTCATACTGAATCTGCCGCTGAGAAAGAGTGAGAAGAAAGAATTTGGAGAAAAGAATTACGTGATGATGATAACTTAAGCTATCTTTTACTCCTTCCTAAAGTCTTTATTGGATGCCTGACATTTGTGACCATCCACGATCTCCACACCAGCATTTGAGCAGCAGAACTTATGGGCAAAAATCAGAGTCAAGCTAACCAATCTTACTTTAAGACTCATGGATGCACAGCCACAAACCATAAGTGGGAAATGGAAACTTCCTAGAAATTCCACGATGTTGTCTTAGTCTACTTACATGTCCACTATCAGAAATGTCTGTTTCATGCCCTCTTCTCAAATTTCCCACCCCACCTCAACTGATGGCTTTGCCCTCTCAGAGAAAACAGATGCTATTTCCCTTCTTGTGTCCACATCCACACAACTTACTTGCATCCCTGTGAATCTTTTTCTCTGCCCTCCTGTTACACTTTACCTAAGGTTTCATCACCCACCAGCATCTGTATTCCACCCTGTCCCCCTCCTGAAATCCTTTCTTCAATACTTGGTCCCCCTATCTCCTTAATGGCTCCTTTATGTCAATTAAACTTATATGAGTTTCTTCTATTGTGTTAAAAAAAAAAATTTCTAATTACTCTTCTGTCTCTCTCCCCTTATAGAACCAAACCTCTCTATTTTGTTTCCTTCTTCATCTCCCACTCCTTCCTCAGTCCACATTATTGATTTCGGTTCTCTCCACTTCACTGAACTATTGCTAAATTACTAACAGCATAAGTTTTGCAAAATCTGAGGAGCCCTTCAGGGTCTCCCCTTTCTTTTTCTCTCTGCAGCACTTGGCCCAATTGACCACTTTCTCTTTTTGGAAGCACTGACTTCCTTTGTCTTCTGGGTGCCACATAGTCAAGATTTTCTCCTTATTTCTTAGTCTGTCCTTGTGGTCTCTTCTTCCTATTCTATTTCCATGGATATTGGGCCCCTCAGGAATTTGTCCTAGGTTCTTGTCTTTTCTCAGTCTTTACCAATGAATATAGACTTTTTAAAAAATCATCCAAACAAATGAATAGGACATATCTTACTTGACCTTGACAAAACAATTGCCTGCTCCTGTCCTCACACACCTTTCACCTATAGTTTTTGACTTCCAGGTATGATCGGAGCAAGCTGTCTCTAAAGGAGATCACAAATGTACAGTATATTTCCTGTATGAACCCCACAGCAGGCAGCTTCACCATCAACCCTCGGCTTCAGGTATGGGAGGAGCCGGGAAACCTGGGTCCTATTGCTACCTTGCCAGGGCTGATGTCACTCTATAATAAGTGAGTGACATTATATGCAGCCCCTCCATATGATAAATCAGATAATTTGTAATCCTTTTGTCTCTAGGGGAAAAGAAAAACTCCTCAACCCAAAGTCTCAAAGCTTTTAGAGCAAGAATGGATCATAGAATTCATCTGATTCAATTCTCTCATTTTTCAGATGAGGAAACGTCAGAGAATAAAATGACATTCCCAAGGTCACGTGGATACTCAGTAGCAAATTTAGATTTGGACTTAAGACACTCAAGTCCAAGTTCAGTTTTTCTTCCTTCTATCCCATGCTGCCATCTTTAACCAAAGGTTCAAAGCCCATTTATTCCCCCAGTCATTTTAGGTACAACCTAAGTTTGGGTGTAACATGAGAAATATGATCAAAATATAATTTCAAAGGCCATTCAAAAATTCTTCATTATTTTATCCAAATCCAGAAGAGATGATTTCTATTCCATGGTAAAGAATGTCTAGCTCATGCTTCTGTTTCCCACACAGCGACACTTTAGCGTGTTTGTCCTCTCCTTTCTGGGGTCAGACGCCCTGTCCTCCATCTACAGCACCATCCTGACTCATCATCTGAAACTTGGACACTTTCCAGCATCCTTGCAGAAATCCATCCCCTCGCTGGTCAATCTGGCCCTCACCTTCCACCAGAAAGTTGCCACCACATTCCTACCCACAGCAATCAAATTCCACTATATCTTCAACCTCAGAGATCTTGCCAACATTTTCCAGGTGAGTTTATTTGCTTCGAGACACCCTGGAAGGCTTAGTGATGATCCAGATGCTCCCATCTTTAATAAAATAAATAGTGAATGCCAAGATTTTAGGCAAAGCAAAGGCACAGTTCATATGGAGTTATGAACATAACCAGGTCAATAGAGCACTGTGGTTCTAATGAGAAAAGATCTCAACAAAAGAGAGTTTCACTTGAAAATTAAATTATTTCTTAGTATGCAGAATGTGTATCTGAGTTGGTTCCTTTGGGTTGATGAAGGCTCAGCATCTTGGAGACAATGTTATACAATGAGTCTAGAAAGCCTGGGAAGGAAAATGGCCCAAAAGAAAGAAAGAGAAAACTATTTTGGATCCCCTGATGGTACACCCATTGTTCTTGGGATAAAAAAAATAATGGCCCCAAATCATTCAAAATATCTCTGCTTTCTCAAGGAGTCGTGTCATCGTACTCCTTAGATGCCACCTGCCAGCTCCTTAGATGGCCTCAGTTCCAAAAATTTCCAGGTTCATTTATAGGCCAAACCATTTTGGATCCTTCCAACAGCTCGTTTGAAAAGTGATGACCTGTCTCTGCCCATTGCTTCCAGTTGTTTGACCTATCTCTATCAAAGACTCCAGAGGACCAGTGAGCCTAGGGTTTTTCTTCCCTTTGCCAGGTACAGCATCTTTGTGATCCCTCCAAGGTAACACTGAGTTATTATTGAGGGAAAGATGCCTTTTACATCACACAGAGCTCACACCCATCAGGAAGTGTCAAGGTAAAGGAAGGCCATCACCTTCTACGGGGAGCGAGTGTAGTTGGAATTAATTGCCCAGGGCACTCCTGTGCAGTTAGGACTCTAGGGAACCTCAGATCATCTAAGATTCAGACCCTGAGGATGTAGGACAAGTTTACTCCAGCCAGGACTCTTAACTGCAAGAAGCAGATATCATTGTGTGTGTGTGTGTGTGTGTGTGTGTGTGTGTGTGTGTGTGTGTGTGTGTGT
>NW_007248633.1:0-1534 GCF_000164805.1 Carlito syrichta | reverse complement strand
AAAAAAAAAAAAAAAAAAAAGATGTGGGGTACAATTTGGGGTTAGATATACAAATGTTCATCACTCAGATACCGCTGTTGATGAGGTGTGTCTCCCCCTCCACAAGCAGATTCCCAATTCTGCCAATCCCGTGCCCACCCCCCATAGTTTCCCACAACTGCATATCTTTTTCTTATAGTATTATGATAATTGTTCAAGATCCACTAATGAGTGAGAACATGTGATACTCAGTTCTTTGTGTCTGTGATACATCACTCAGTATTATAACTTCTAAGCTTATCCAGGTTGCTGTGAAGTTTATGATTTCTTTGATGACTAGTGAGACTGAGCACTTTTTCATGTATCTGTTTTTTGGGGGGGGTTATATATTTTTTATTTTTTTATAGAGATGAGATCTCCCTATGTTGCCTGGGCTGGTCTCAAACTCCTAGGTTCAAGCAATCCTCCTGCATTGGCCTCCCAAAGTGCTGGGATTACAGGTGTGAGTCACCATACCTAACAGAAACCTATTAAACCCTAGTTCAGAGACCCAAGAGCTATGCACTAGAAAGACTTTACCTGATGGTGGAGCTGCTGAGGCCACTGTCTCCAAGAACACAGCTAAGCTGACTCAGGATGCCACTCCTGGATAAGATGTAGCTCCCAGACATTAACTCATTTTAAAAATGAAAAAATGGCCGGGCATAGTGGCTCAAGCCTATAATCCCAGCACTTTGGGAGGCCGAGATGAGAGGATTGTCTGAGCCCAGGGCTTCAAGACCAACCTGGGTAACTTGGCGAGTCTTTATCTCTACAATAAATAAAAAAAACTAGCTGGGTGTGGTGGCACACACGTGTAATTCCTGCTACTTGGAAGGCTGAGGCAGAAGGATTACCTGAGTTCAGCAGGTCGAGGCTGTGGTGGCTGTGAGTGTGCCACTGAACTCCAGCCTGGGCAACAGAGTGAGACTTGGACTCAAAAAGAAAAAGAAAAAAATGAAAAAACAGAGATCCACAGAAATCATATAGATTTGTCTAGGAGCACCCAGCCAGCCAGTAAAGGAACCAGAATTCAGGTCTTTGGGTTCCTAGCCTGGACCCTTCCCACCACACCTTCTATCCTACTCATCTGGACAGTCCACTGAGAAATATATACATATGATGGTTAACGCAGTAAAAGAGATTCAGCTCTAAGTCTGTGAAGCCTGCAACTCTGTGGCCCTTGGGCCCAGGCAGTGGCAAAGTGTGTGCATATTCACAATTAGCTCTTATATACTGAGCATTAATTGAGAAAGACTTTTTTATTTTATTTTTTAAACATTGTTTATTTTAGAGGGTCCAAGTGGGGATTTACTTCTTAAATAGGTTGCACGCAGGTGAAGTTTGGGCTTCTGCCCCTCTCTCCCCCTGATAGTGGACCAAGTGCCCAGTGTATTTTCACGTTCCCCTCCCTCCTGCCTTCCCTCCTCTCAGGTGTCCAGAGTCTGCTGATCCTACCCTTGTGCTAGTGTGACCAGTGATCAGGGCCCACTTAAGAGTGAGAACAGCCAGGCTC
>NW_007248632.1:333854-356284 GCF_000164805.1 Carlito syrichta | reverse complement strand
TCCCAAATCTGTACTTGACCAGGTTTAAAGATTATATTCCTATTTATGCCTATTGTTGTAAAAATGCAGTACTTTTTTTTGTAATACTTCTTTAAAAGTCTAATTGGAGATATAGTACTTTGTAATGAATTGAGTTGTATGTCATTTCAAAGCCTTCCTAGCTTTCCATCTCTCTCTGGATATTGGTTTACTTATTACTCTCTCTTTGACCATTGCCAGTCTTCACATTTCTCCAACTCTTGACAATTCTTGTAACAGTCCCTATTCATTTATCTCCTCTATTCCTTTTTCACTTGTCTTTTGGCTTCAGTCATTTTTGAATAGAGATTTGCGTTTTCTATCTTTAATTGTAAAAGAAGATGAAAAGCATTAAGGATTAAAAATAAAACCAAATTTAATGACAATGGTTTTTTTGTTTTGTTTTCTTTTATTGTCTTTCATTAATTTTTTTTCTGCCTTTTACAGAACACATTTATCTGCCTCTGGTTTAAAACAATATCCAAAATTATTGAATTGGCCTTTGTATTAGATATAAGCACAAAAGTAAATTTAATGAAAGAAATAAACAGAGAAAGAGTTATAGGGATTTTGTATTATACAGCTTTCTATTCTCATTGGGAAAGCCTCTTGAGAAACCAGGATGTTTTAAAGACATAGTTCAAAATTCAGAAAAATGATATTAATAATTTCAATCTATGCAGATTTTGTTAAATAACTTACATATGCTTATTCTCAAAAACACATTTAGGCAGTTTACAGTAAAAACTCATACATTTTATTTTTCTTTAAATTTACTCACCCAAGTTTTTACTTTCATATTAATAACATTTGTGAAATAATGGGTTTGATATGACTGATGTATATGATGTTTCTACATCTATATGTAGTCCACATATTACCTGATATAATTTCTTGGTATGAGTTCCCACTTAAGATTGGGGAAGTACAATATATTAATCTGCTTTGAGAAAAATAATTTCATTACGAGTTTACTATAAAATTGAAGCAGCTTTAGAGTTACAATTTTGAGTATTAGAAGTGCTTTTTTTGCCAGGGGTTTCCTTGACTTTTTTCTTCTTACAAAGAGGCATGTTACACAGCCTTTATTGTACTTGTTTAAGCTCATACCAGAATAGGTTATCTGACTCCTACCAGAATTCTATCAACAGCTTCTTATTCCAAGAAGAGATTTATGATGTCAGCCCTTAATCCATCTCCCCACCCCCCACCTTCTTCCTCTCACAATGTGAAGCCATGCCACACTGAACGATTAAGAGCTTGGGTCAAAATGATGTGGTTACATAAACACTCACTATTTCTGTCTCATGGAAAGGCTTTCCCTGTGAGTTACTCGGTGCTTCTCAGCTCAGAGAATACATCTCCTTTCCTGCCTTGCCTTGAAACTAATACTGTTTGGCCTAATCCAACTGACAAATTGCTAAACCTTTTAAGCAGGGCTGCTGCATGTACCAAGAGACATGTACCAAGAGACTTTGAGCGAGGCCGCAGCTGATAGCCAAGCCAGATGTAGTTCAGAGGTGATATACTGCAGGAGGAAGACTGAGCAAAAAGACCGGTGTACTTGTTCTAGTTCTGGCTCTGCCACCCTGGGCAGTTCACCTTCTCTCACTGAGCCACTGTTTTTCTCAATAACAAAGTCAGCTTTAATGATCTCAAAGGTCTCTTCCAGTTGCAGGACTTTTAATCTCTTCAAGAGAGCTCTCTGCACTCCAAAAGAGAAAGGAGATTATACTGCCTACAGCACCGAAACTTAGAAGATACTTAAAAGATATTGGTTGAAAGAATGAAAGAAGAGGCAGATTTACTATCACCACTCTAAAGTGATAATCATTTTCTTTTTTTGAGTTGAAGTCTCACTTTGTCACTCAGGCTGGAGTATTGTGGCATGATCACAGTTCACTGCAGCCTGGACCTCCTGGGCTCAGGCTATCCTTCCACCTCAGTGTCCCCAAGAACCTGAGACTATACATGTGGAACATCACCAGGCTATATATTTTTTATTTTTATTTTGTAGAGATGAGGTTTCGCTATGTTGCCTGGGCTGGTCTCAAACTCCTTGGCTGCAATGCACCTGCCCCAGTCCCCCAAAGTGCTGGTCTTACAGGCATGGGTGGGCCATTGTGCCTGGCTTATTATAATTAATTTAGAGACTCAGCTTCTCTTTCTGTCTGATAAAGATATATTTCTTGAGTAGAGAGCATTACTTATTATTTATTGGGTCAAGTAGAAGAGATATGAAATATATAATTAATAAAGAACTGAATTATGAGAGGAAAAGAAAGGACCATGTGAATATGTTTAGGGAGGAAATACACCATACAAAATAATATTACAATGGTTGCTAGTGTTAAGAATTAATTTACACCATAGAAAAGTACATGTACCATATGGAATAACTCTCTTAGGAGACTTGGGAGAGGGATCAGAGCAGTGCCTTCCCACCTTTCACAAGTTGTTGATATCAAACTGAACTACAACCCTAGCAAACTACAGCAGACTGTTTGCTGAAGTCCACTGAGAGGACTGGTGGTACAGGGATGAGAAAGTAAGAGAAAAAAGGTAAGTGGCTTCTACTTTCTTGCTCTCTCATCTTTCCCACTGCCTTTTTCTACTTAGGTAACATTTCCCACATGACAATCCCAAACATTCATGCAATCCTCAACATTTACACACACACTCTGTTCTTGTCCCTACAATCCCAGAGGGAAGGCGAGGAAGGTCATAGATGCATTCTCTGATCATGTGGGAAAATGACAGGAGCTACAAGACTGAATTTTCTTCTATATCAGAGAGAAGCATCCTGGGGAGGATTACAGGTGATGGAAGCGAAGAACTTCATCCCTACTTCTGTCCTGCACTCTATTTACATTCTGTTCTCTTTCCAGGCCTTTTCTCATTCTCATCTTTCTTTGAGTGAGTCCTTGATTGAGGTCTTCAGAAGGCAACGAGCTACTTAGATTTCAGAATGGACTGCAGCTGGGAAAGCACACCAGCACCAGGAGAGGAAGGCCAGTTCTTCAAGTAAGGAAGGAGTGGGATTGGGGAGTTGTATACCAGAAACCAATTAGAATTCTGAATTCAGTGTCTCAAAGAAACATATTTTCTTCAGTGGTTCTGTACTATTTTCAGTTCATTCAACAGTATTCAACAAATACCCATTGAGCATTTACAATGTGCCATGCTAGGTCTGGGACTACAATGGTGACCAACAAAAATACATGGTTTCTGCTTTCATTGGGCTTAAAGTTGAATGGGAAGAACACTTATTAGTTTAAAAATCTCACCCAGTAAATGTACAATTACAAGCTGAGATAACAAGAGGAAATAACATGAGATTCTCTGGGAGCATTCTACAAAACAGCCTTGTGTAGGATTGCAAGTCAAGAAAGGCTTTCCAGAGAAATTGACACCAAAGCTGAGCTCTGAAGAATGAGTGGGAGAGTTCTCAGCAGGGGTGGGGGTGGGAGAAAAATGAGGGGGAGAAAATTCTAAGCCCTGGAACTTTAAAGTAATCTCTATAATTGTCTACATAATCTTTTTCAAATGTTACTAATAAAATTATATCAAAAATGCAATTGTTGGCAGAACATTCTGGTAAGGTAAGAAGCTGCAGATCCAGGTGAGTAGGGAGCCAGGATTCTGACAAATGATCCCGTGTTATCAGTTCTATGTCTTGTAATAACCCTTTTGGTCTTTTGTAACTAAAAAATTGTCCCTGCTACACTAATTTTATAAGAAGTCATCTTTGAGGCATATGGACTTCAAAAGGTATTGCCTTTGTAATACAACCATTAATCCTGGTTGTCACAAGAAATTGCTTTCAACCTCATAGTAAACAGAAAAATTCCAAAATTCTACTCTCTACTCTTCTCCATTCAGGTCAGAATGAATTGATAAATCAGTGAATACAACAGATTACTTTTTTTTTTTAGACTAGGAAAAATAGTTTATTTAAAAAGTAGAATAGAGAGAGAGAGAGGGTAAATCCACCTCTCCAACATAGAGGGGGGCAAAGCAGAGTTTAAATAAAGTATGGCCCCCTGAGCTTGAGACTCAGAGACTTTTGGGGGGTTGTGGGGCAGTCATTCACAGGAGCTGATGTCACAGTGATTGACAAGTGTATATACTCTAACTTTGATTCTGTGAGATGTGTCTCCTGAAGACAGTATATTATCGCATCGTGGTTTTTAAATCCAGTTTTCCATTCTATGCTTTTACAGTAGTGCATTTAGTCCATTCACCTATTCTTTTTTTTAAAGAAATGCTTAAGTGAGAGATCTTTTGTCTCAAAACAGCACGGGCAAAGGCTTTGTGGCAAGAAAGAGTCTTGTATGCTCAAAGGGTGTTGGAGAGAAGTGGGTAGATTAGGAGGTGAAGTCAATAGGGCATGGCAATAGGACATGAGGGGCTGGTGTCAAGTATGACATGATTTCTGACTTACTCACCTGGGTAGATGGTAGAGCCATTCTTTGAGTTGGGGAACTTGGAAGAAATCCAAATCTGGGGAAGAAGACATGCTAAGTCTGAGGTGACTTTGAGAAATCCAAGGAGAGACATTGTGGATAGGAGTCTATGGGAAAGTTTAGGAAAGGCAATATGAATTTGAATCCATCACTTGAAGCATAGGATGTAGCTGAGGCTGAGCAGGCAGATGGCATAAAGAGAAAAAAGAAGGTGGCCTAAGATCCAGTGTTGAGGAATCCCATGTCTAGTGCTAAGCAGAGAAGGAGCCTGTGCAAGAGTCAGGGAAGATGCACTCAAGAGACAGGAGGAAAACCAGGTATAACCAATGCTACAATTAAGCCTGATAAGAGAGGAAGTGTTTTCTTAGGTACTAGAATTCAAGAATAACTCTATTTCAAAATTAACTCTAAATGAATCACAGACCTAAATGTAAAACTTCAAACTATAGGAACCTTAGAAAATGTAGGAGACACTTTTATAGAAGTTGGAACTGGCAACCAATTTCTGATCAAAACCCAAAGTGCCCATGCCATAAGAGATAAGATAGACAAGTGGGACCTCATTAAACTGACAAGTTTCTGCAAAGCCAAAGAAACCATCAAGAGAGCAGGGAGACAGCCCACAGACTGGGAAAAAATATTTGCCAACTCTATGTCTGACAAAGGCCTAACATCAAGGATCTACAAGGAACTCAAACATACTGTAAAGAAAAAAACAAACAGCCCCATTACAAAGTGGGCAAAAGATTTGAATAGACACGTCTCAAAAGAAGACATATGAGCAGCCAACAGATAAATGAAAGAATGTTCAGCTTCACTAGTCATCAAGGAGATGCAAATTAAAACTACACTGAGATACCACCTAA
Source organism: Carlito syrichta (assembly GCF_000164805.1). NCBI lineage: Eukaryota > Metazoa > Chordata > Mammalia > Primates > Tarsiidae > Carlito > Carlito syrichta. The sequence goes on along the minus strand of NW_007248632.1, from coordinate 350,934 downwards.
CTCCAGTCAGAATGGCCATCATCAATAACTCAGAAAATAACATGCTGGAGAGGATATGGTGAAAAGGGAACACTTCTACACTGTTGGTGGGAGTGTAAACTAGTACAGCCTCTGTGGAAAACAGTGTGGCGGTTCCTAAAACTTCTAAAAATCGACCTTCCATATGACCCTGCAATCCCCCTACTGGGAATATACCCGGAAGAACTCAGACCACTCTATAAAAAAGATACCTGCACATGTATGTTTATTGCAGCATTGTTCACAATTGCAAGAACATGGAACCAAATGTGCTGCCCATCAAAAGAGGACTGGATAAAAAAATGTGGTATATATACACAATGGAATATTATGCAGCCATAAAGAAGAACAAAATCATGAACTTTGCAGCAACCTGGATGGAATTAGAGTTTATAATACTGAGTGATCTTTCACAGAAACAGAGATCTGAGCATCACATGTTTTCACTCATAAGTGGACCTTGAACAACTACCATAATACTATAACAAAAGGATTGTCAGTTGCTGTAAACTGTGGGGGGGGGGGCAGGGAAGAGGGATTGATAGTTGAGATCTGCCTGGGAGGGGGTGCACCTCATCAACAAGGGTACCTGCACAATGAATATTTGTATACCTAACCCTGAATTGTACCCCACAATTAAAACAAACAAACAAACAAACCAGAATAGCCAGGCTTCCTTAAGATGCTACAAGAGCCCAAGCACTGTGCAAATACTTGGAACACTTTTCCTTCCTTCCTTACATTTTTCCTTACTACGAGAAATGTGGCTACACCAAAATGAGTATTAACCAACCCACCTTACAAATTAATTTTTGGAGTACAGCCCATTTGTAATTTAAATGTGTCATATACTATCACTGAGGAACACATTTTACATTAGTTAGATCTTAAATCTTTTGAATGAATAGAATGAGTTTTTTTTTCTAATAGCATTTTATTCTTCAGATTTTCTATAATTTGAATTTGTATTTTAAAAAATTAGAATGAATAGTAAGAGAAAAAATATCACACACACACACGCGTGTGTGCCAGTTCAGCTGTCACTTCTGTAGTGTCCTATAAACACATTAAACTCTTCCTTCTGTGTGACAGCAGTAAGAATGGACCAACACAGTCCCTGGGAAAACAACATCTGGCAACAAAAAGCAGTGGAAGGGAACACAGCTGAAACTGTGGACAAATGTCAAGTTCCTTTAAATTTAATCCTCTCAGTAATACACGATTGAACTGGACATGGTTGATTAAGCAAAAGATGCTTGTTTTACTTGACATTTCGAAATCTGGGGCTGTGGCTCTACCAGAATTCTTACCTATTTCACGGGGACAATGAGGGGCACTGACAAGTCAGAAGCTCAAGATTGCCAGCTGGGATGTTCACTCACACCTAACAGTCTACTTAAATAGCCTGGTTTTCCCTAAATATTAGAACTGGTCTTGGAGATTAATAGATTTTTTTTCTAATCACAATTTTCATAAATCCACATATTTAAAGTTTCAGAACTGCCCTTGAGAGTATAAAACACGGTGAACAAATTAGATTTAGATATTTCCTCCTTTAAAACAAAATGTATATACATTTGAATGTGTACTGAATCAATAATAGTATTGGTCTAAATGTTGATATTTATAAGACAACTACAGATGTCTGGGAAAGTTAATCCTTAATAAGAAAAAAAAGAGTTCTATGTACTAAGCCACTCCTAAAAGGCATAACCAAGGTTCCAACCTTTGCTTATTTTGTGTTTTATCACTTTTTGGTTTTCAATGTATTGATTTCCAAAGGCTAGAAAGGAATTAAGGCACTAATAAATCCCCATCTCTTATTTTAATAATCTAGTTCCTGAACCTGGAGGTTCATATCCACTCACCTAAAATACAGAAAGAGCTTGAAGGCAGCCAGCTCTCACCCTTCTTTCAATATAACAAATATTTGTTGAATGTTCAAGTTTATCCATATCCTTGGTAGTAAAAGTCTTCTGCAAAGAATCACGGGTAATACTTCTCCCAGGAAATGGAAGACCATTAGGCAGAGATTTGGGAGAAGTAAGTTCATGTCTTCGTTCTGTCCTATGAGATAAGTGGCTTTATTAGTAAATATCTCCAAATTCACTTTCCTTCTCTCTAACATAAGGTAGGTGGACTATATATATAACCTTTAATATTTCTGCCAGGTCTATAATCATATTGTTTTATGCTTCAGTTGTTTTTTGACAACCTGAGTGGTCCCAATCATCTTGGGCAGCCTTTCTTTATATATTTAAATTTTCTTACCTTAGAAGAATAACCTTAGATGTTGAAAGAGAATTTTCCAACCATGCCACCCAAATAGATACCTAAACACTTGACTTGACCAAAGGCAGAATCAAAGGTTGAGACGGCTCCTGCTCCTTGGTGTCATGGAATTGACCAGAAAGGAGTTGCCATTCATTACACTCTGCCTGTTTCACACTTCCCTATCTTCCCAGGGAGTGAGTCCCCCACACATGGTTCTGGCTTCACCCAGAGAGATAAAATCACCACCATCATTCTATCTCCAAACAGTGGGCATCCCTACACGAAGCATTTTCCAACTGCTTGTGAGCAGAAGTACATTTTCATTTGCCCTAGTGAAGCCAGTGAAGGCTCCAAGTTCAGCGAAAAACTCAAGCGATGAAGACTGTGAATAAGAATGGGGAGATGATGTAGCTCTAGTTTGTCTTCTTGGAAATTCCATCATGCTCAGCAACCATGACTGGGCAAGAGATGGACTGAAAGATCCTTATCACCAGGATGGCTCTCCTGATACAAGATCAACATAATCTGTAGTTATCTGCTCTGGAGTTTCACATCCTTGCATTAGTATGTAAAGAAGTAAATTTCAATATGTATTTAAGAAATCCTACTAGCATCATTTCAAATGTTTTTTGTTATCCTCTTTCATACAGTGTCTAAGTCACCTGCTCATTTTTTATTGGGTTGCTTGTCTTTTTCTTACTCATTTGTAGAAGTTCTTTAATTGGTATGTAAGTCTTTCTCTGGAGATATATATATATATATATATATATGGTAAATAGCTCCTCCCTATATGCTTGTCTTTTTACTCTCTTAATGGAGTCTTTTAATGAACACATATTCTCAATTTGATTAGGTCCAATGTATTAACATTTTCATGGTTTGTGCTTTTTATTTCCTATTTTAGGGACTATTTGATTATCCTAAGATTATAGAAATATTCACCTATGCATTCTTCTAAAAGTTTGATGATTGTTTTGACTTTCACATTTAGATTTGTAAGCTATCTTATATGGCATAAGGTAGGGTTCAAAGATAGTTTTCTTCCACATGGATATCAAAGAGATCTACATCATGATATGAATGCATTTAAAATACCATCCCCTCTCCTCTCTATTGCAGTGGAGACAGTTAAATTAAGCAACCCTACAGGGTGTAGTCTGATTCTGGACTCTCTTTGGTACGCCATTGGTCCCTTTGTCTATTCTTGCACCAATACCACACCATCTTAATTACGGTGAGTTTACTGTAATGTTGGTATCCGCTGGCATAAATAATCCTATGTTGTTCTTCCTCTTCTTTAGTATTGCCTGGGGTGCCCTAAGTCCTTTGTATTTTCGTATAAATTTAACATTAGCTTGCCAATTTATATACACATGCATGACCAATTTGGGTTTTAATTGGAATTTTATTAAGTTTGTACATCAATTTCGAGAGAACTGCCAACGTTAATTAGTAGAGAAATTAAAGGCATAACAAGATACGACTCCATGCCCACCAAAAATGGATGGACAATGGAAAAGCTGATAATACCATTGTCAAGGATGTGAAGCAACTGGAACTCTCTTACATGGCTGGTGTGATACAAATTGACCAAATCACTTTGAAAAAATATTTGATGACACCTACCAAAATTCATATATGTTTATACTTAACCCCGTGATGTTACTCCCATCTTCCATGAAGTTTCATGTCCAGTGTACCCTTCCTTCTCATATGTGGAAAACCATTTCTTCTACCATGTTGTGGCTTAACACACAGGTTCTGGAGTCAGACTGCTTGAGTTCATGTTTCAGCTCCATCTTATAGTCTGTGTGACTCTGGGTAAGCAAATTAAACTTCACTGTGTCTCATGTGGACAAAATGATTAGCATGTCTCCATACTGTTTATTATTTTTACCTGCAAACTGGGACAGGAGGGTGGATAAGACTTACCTACCCCATAGGGTCACTGTACTGGAAGAATAAATAAAATAATCCACTCAAGGACAGTGCCTGGAAACTAGTAAGGACTCAAGAAATGATGTTAGTTATTAATATTGTTTTCTACTCATTGTAATCCTATTTACCTTTCTAAGTCTTCCAGGTCAAATTGCACCTTCTCCATGAAAATTTTTTCCAGATGAAGGAGATAAAAATATTAATTCTGACAAGACATCCAGTTCCTCTCCCTCTCCCCACCATCCTCAACTTAATTTTAATCTTCTATTTTTATACTCATTATTTTTGATTTTTGCTTGGTTTTGATTTTGGGTTGTTCTGTTGGTCTTCATTTGTTCTCCCAGACTGCAAGCATCTCAAAGGTAGAAATCTCTGCCCCTCTGCCTGTTGCTATAGATTTTTGCTTGGTATTCTGCACTTAACTGCTGGATACACATTGGTTACATTGTATCGAATAGATTTAGGGAGGGAGCCTGCTGGGTGCCTGTGAGAAATGTTACTCCATGTATTTGTTTTCCAAGAAACTTGTCATGCGAATTGCTCTTAAACAAATGCTTGAACTCAACAGTTTCTTAGAGATCCAGTGGCAAGGCAATGAGCAATTGTGCTAAGGTTCAGGAAAGTGGCATTAAGGCTGGCGTGAAATACTTAGGCTGACAAGTGCTTAGGGTATAATCTGCCTTTATTATGAAAATTTGAAGTAGATGGAAATTTTCCAAATATGATTTTAAAAGCAGTAACTGCCTTAGGGGATATTAAGACGCTGCTTTTTTTTTTTTTTTCTTTTTGAGTTGGAGTCTCACTCCGTTACCCAGGCTGGAGTGCAGTGGCATGCTCACAGCCACCCCAGCGTCAACCTACTGGACTCTGGCGATCCTTCCACCCCAGTTTTCCAAGTAGCTGAAACTACAGGTGTGCGCTACCACACCTGGCTAATTTTTTGACTTATTGTAAAGATGAAGTGTCTCCAAGTTGTGGAGGCTGGTCTCGAGCCCGTGGATTCAGGCAATTCTCAGCCTCCCAAGGTGCTGAGATTACAGGCTTGAGTCACAGCATCCAGCCTTTATTTATTTATTTATTTTTGAGTTGGGGTTCCACTGTATCACCCAGGCTGCAGTGCAGTTGCATGAGCACAGCTCACCGCAGCTTTGACCTCCAGGACGTGGGCTATCCTTTTGCCTAAGCCTCCCGAGTAGCTAGGATGATAGGTATGGGCCACAATGCCCCGGTAATTTGGGGTTTTTTTTTTTTTTTTTTTAAGAGACAAGGATATACTATATTGTCCAGGCTGGTCTCAAACTTCTGGACTCAAGCAATCCTCTTGCTTTGCACACCCCTCCCCCACAAAGTGCTGGAATTACCAGCATGAGCCACCATACCCGGGCAGATGCTTACATTTTTAACACAGGAGAATTGGGTTTTTATATATTGGGCTCAGTTTTGAGTTTGTGAATAGAAAGACTAGGGTTTTTGATTCCAGAGTTTTAATTTACTGGGTTGAAAACTAAAGACCAACTTGTACCAACAGTTTTTATTTATTTCACAGTGAATGTTACATCTCTCAGGCCACCCACTTTACAAGTCTCCAGGTAAGAGTACAAACAGGGGCCATGTCACATATGTTTATATATTTATAAGGTATACATTAAGGTAAAAAACTGCTAAGTAAAGTGTTCTATCCTTCTACATTCATAAAGACCCAATAGCCAGGCTCAAATGTAGACTTATTAGTTTCCTTGGAGTTTCAGACTGGTTTGTGGCACCATGGGTCTTGCTTTCTCTTTCCAACCATGATCTTGATGGGCCTCTTGAGCATGTGTGGACAGCCCAGGCTGTCTCACACCTGTGACTAAGGGATGCCCTTAGGGCTTGGGGGGGAGTACACAAAGACAGTATGATCCATCCTCCAGAAGATAGACCCAGGGGAGAAGTTGCCCAGGCCCTGGCACTGGGTCCTGAAGGGAAGGAAGTTTGTCAGCTCTGTATGGTCCCCTCGCTTATCTCTTAGAAACGAGTGTGGTTTGAAGAAGACCAGGGCAAGATTTCCTAAAGTGGAGGAGCTCTCTTGCCTAAGTCTAAAAGAGTCATGCTGGTGCTACCTAAAGGGCTTCTGTTACAATATGTGTAACAATGGGATACTGTTATCTCAAGGTACTATATATAAAGGTTCTTTATACAACTCACTGGCATTCCCAATCAACCATATTACAGTATTTAACAAAATTCTGATATTACTCTCTTAACAATGAAAAGCCTTATACTTTAAAGAATTTACTGTAATACCGAAATATAAATAGTTATCAGAAAGCAAGCAATTTAAGTTTTTTTTCACCACCATGGTTCTAAAAGCCATGTACTTGGTGCCATTTCTACCTCCACCACACTCTGTAGTGGTCTGTGCTAGTGGACACACCCCCCTCCTTCCCTCTCCAGCTCCCAGCAGGGGTGATGTGCCCACATTAAGGATGTTTCTTCAGCAGCCCAGGCATCTGTTGATGCCCCATGCCAGGCATATACATGTGGCTTGCCCTATGGGGCTGTCATCACTACCACAGCCCCTCCTCCTACAGAGCAGGGTGGGAACTAGGAGATGGTACACTTCTGTACAGCGTGGGGGCAGCCCCACCCACTGGTTAGACTAAGGGAGAAATACCAACACTCCACTAAAAAGGACCTGTTTTTCTTCTACCCAAGTGAGAAAGAAGTTGTCCTGCCTAGATGGGAAGAGGCCACTTCATCCCCCAAGAACACCTGTATCAGAGTAGAGTCATAGGTCCCCTCCTGGTTGCTCCCAATCCTACTGATTGATGTGAGGCATGGGCTAGGGTAGAGACTGCTGGAGCTCCCAGACAGGTAGGGTCCTTGCTCTTATGTCAGAGGGAGGGGAAAGCCTCAGAAGTGGAGGAAATGACTTAACCCACCCCCACCAGACTGCATTGGTAAAGCAGTTATATATGGATTCCCCCAGTTCATCACCCTTGTTGCGACCTCTGCCCCTCCCACAAGCAGATCAGAGGAGGAGGTCAGGTAACCCCCCTCCCGCCACATGCACACACAGTCACCTCAACTTTATTAAAGTAGCAACTTAAAAAAAAAGAAAATGAAAAGTCTGTCCTCACAGACAAGGAAGAACCAGCAAAACAAAACAAAACAAATACCAGCAATTCAAAAAATCTTAAGGAGTCAACACCCACAAAGGGGCCTCCCAGATCCCAAGCAGTGGAACCCATCCAAAATGACTTGTCTTTGATGAAAGGCATGGATTTCAGACTGTGGATGGTAAAGACACTCAACAAGATCCATGAGAAAGTGGACACTTGAATCAACCAGGCCATGAAAGCAGTACAGGAGATGAAAGCTGACCTGGTCATTCTAAGAAAGAACCAAACTGAACTTCTAGAAATGAAGAATTCTCTACTGGAATTTCAAGACACAATAACAAGCCTTAACGACAGATTCAACCAGGCAGAGGAAAAAATCTCAGTACTTAAGGATCAAATTATTGAACTAACTCAGTATGACAAAAAACAAGGAGCAAAGATTTAGGAAACACGAGCAAAGCCTATGAGAGGTCTAGGATTATGTAAAGTGACAAAAACTGGCATCCCTGAGAGAGAAAGGGAAACTGAGAACAACTTGGAACAAGCCTTCCAAAAGATCATCTAAGAAAACGTGCTGATTTTGCTAGAAAGGGAGCCATGTAGACACAAGAGATTCAAAGAACAATTATGAAGTATTATACGAGAAGACCATCCCCAAGGCACATAAGAATCCAACTCACGAAGGTGAGCATGAAAGAAAAAATACTAAAGCCAGCTAGAGAGAAGAGGCAAACCATCTACCAAGGATGACACAGCAGAATTGCAGAAAACTTCTCAGCAGAAACCTTACAACTCAGAAGGGACTGGGTACCATCTTTAGCATTCATAAAGAAAAGCAATGCCAGCCCCAAATTTCCTACCCCATCAAGCTAAGCTTCATTAATGAAGGAGAATTAAAATCCTTCCCAGACATTCAATCCCTAAGAGAATATATCACCTCCAGATCAGTCCTTCAGGAGAAGCTTGTTTACCTAGCTCTGAATTGTACCCCACAATTTTAAATAAAAATTAAAAGAGGAAAAAGGGAAAGCCCTAAGCACAGAAACAAAAGAATGGTTTGATCCATCACAAAAGCACAGGCAAGCACAGTTTACAAACCATACAACTCAATCATGAAGTCTAGAATGCAAAGCTGTCTCTTAATAGCAGTATGATAGGAAAAGACTTCTACACCACGTATCAATAATTAAATGTGAATGAACTGAATATACCACTCGGAGTGGCAAATTGAATAAAAAAGCACGATCAATCCTTCTGCTGCCTTTGGGAAACCTCTGTTACTGCAAATGACACACACAGACTCAAGGTAATGGGACGGAGAAAGATCTTGGGAAAGTAATGGAAATAAAATGGAAAACAAAAAAGAGCAGAAGTAACTATTCTTATATGAGACAAAACAGGCTTTAAGTCAATACAAATTAAAAATTACAGTAAAGGGCACTACATGACAAAAGGCTCAATCCCACCAGCAAGTATTATACATTTTGGATGTATAAGCACCCAACATAGAAACATCCAGATATATAAAACAATTGCTAATTAAACTAAAAAAAGCACATAGACAGCTAGACAATTAAAGTCAGAGACTTTAATTCCCTGTTAACAGCCTTAGATGGATCGTTGTGGCAAAAAACTTAAAAAGAAAGCCAGAACTTTAACTTGACACGTGGACAAATACAGAACACTTCACCCAACCGTATACTTCACCCAACTTTACTCATAGGATATACATTCATCTCATCAGCACATAGAGCATACTACATGATCAACTGCATACTTGGATATAAATCAAGCATCAAAAAATTTCAAAAGGTCAAAATCATACCAAGCATCTTCTCAGACTACAATGGAATAAAAATAAATATCATCAACAACACAAATCTCTGAAACACACAAATGGAAATTAAACAACATACTTCTGAATAACTTTTGAATTAGTACAGAAATCAAGATTACTAGAAACAAATGAAATGAAAGACACAACATACCAAACATTCTAAGATATCATGAAAGTGGTGGTGAGAGGGAAGTTTGTATCATTGCATGCACACATTAAAAAAAAAGTATCTCAAGTAAACAGTCTAATGTCATACCTAAGGGTGCCGGAAAGACAAGAACAATCTTGTCCCAACATCATAGAACAATGGAAATCATCTACATAAATTCACAGTTAAATGAATTTTATGAGTTTTAGAGACCCCCAAAAATCATACAAAGGATCAATGAGACAAAAAGTTGGTTCTCTGAAAGGATAAATAAGGTTGACAGACCCTCTGACCAGATTAACAACAACAACAAAAAGGTACAGAGAGAAAATTTGAAGAAACACAATTATAAATGAAGAAGGCAATGCTACAGCCCTGAAGAAATACAAAAGATTATTAGAGATAACTATGAACATCTATGAGTAAGCTAGAAAAATCTATAGGAAATGGAGAAATTCCTATATACACAACATATAACAACATATAAATGGAGAAATTCCTATAATACACAACTTCCCAAGATTGAAACAGGAAGAAACTGATCAATAATCCAGAACAATAACAATCCACGAAACTGACTCAGTAATAAAAAGTCTCTCTGCCATAAAAGAGGGCTGGACCAGATGGTTTCTCAGCTGAATTCTACAAGACATACAAGGAAGAGCTGATACCAACCCTACTGAAAGTATTCCAAGCAATCAAGAAGGAAGGAATGCTTCCTAGCTCATATTACAAAGCCAAAATCATTCTGATACATCCAAATGTCAAAGACTCAACAAGGAAAGCCAACTTCAGGCCAATTTCCCTGATGACATAGCTGCAGAAATTCTCAATAAGATTCTAGCACTTTGTATCCAACAGCACATTACAAGAATCATGACCAGGTGGACTTCATTCCCTGGATGCAAGGCTGGTTCATCATATGCAAATCAATAAATGCAATCCCCTACCTAAACGGATATAAAACCAAGAACCACATGATTTTCTCAATAGATACAGAAAATTTTTTTTTGATGAAATACTACCTCCCTTGTTGACAAAATTGAGAAAAGGAAACCATATATAGCAAATGGTAATGGAAAAATGGCTAATCACATGCAGATGAATGAAACTGGAATCTCATCTATCATATACAAAAATTAACTCAAAATAGATCAAGGATTTTAATGTGTAACCTCAAACTATAAGAATCTTAGAAGAAAACGTAGGGAACAAAACCCTGGACATAGTCCAAGTCCTCAAAAGCAAATGCAGCAAAAGCTAAAATTGACAGGTAGGACCTTATCAAGCTAAAAAGGTTGTGCACAACAAAAGAAACCATCAAGAAAGTAAAAAGACAACTCACAGAATGGGAAAAAAACATTTGTAAGCTATGCATCTGACAAAGTTCTAACATCCAGAATCTACAAAGAACTTTAATTAACAGGAAAAACAATAACAACAAAACTAATAACCCTATAACAGTGGGCAAAAAATATGAACATATTCTTCTCAAAGGAAGACATACAAGTAGCAAAGAAACATGAAAAATGTGAGCTTCACTAGTCATCAGAGAAATACAAATCAAAACTCTAGTGAGATACCATGTTACACTGGTCAGGTTGACTGTCATTAAAAAGTAAAACAACAACAACAACAATCCAACAAGTGCTGTCAAGGCTGCATAGAAAAGGGAACACTTCTTCACTATTGGTGGAATGTATGCTAGTTCAACCTTTGTGGAAAGCAGTGTGGAGTCTTCTCAAAGAAATAATAATTGACTCAGCAATCACCCACCTGGGAATATATCCAGAGGAACATAAATTGCTCCACTAAAAGACACCTGCATGCATATGTCCAGCACTACTCACAATAGCAAAAACGTGGAACCAACCCAGATGCCCAACAAAAGTGAACTGGATACAGAAGATGTGGAACATATACACAATGGAATATTATGCAACCATAAAGAAGAACAAAATCATGTCTTTTGCAACAACATGGATGCAGCTGGAGACCTCATTCTAAGTGAACCATCACAGAAACACAAAACTGAATACCTCATGTTCTCACTCATAAGTGGGCCCTGATCACTGGCCACACAAGCACAAAAATGAGAACAACAGATGCTGGGGACTGCTAAAGAAGGGAGGGAGGGAGCGGGATAGGAGATACCCACCCATTGGGTACCATAACCACTACTTGCAGCGAGAGAGCTCACTAGAAGTATAAACCTCATCTTGACACAATATTCTTATGCAGTGAATCCTCACACATACCCCATATTCTAAAATAAAATACATAGTTAAACAATTAATAATAAAATAAACATTGAAGTCAAGCAGATTTCATTCTCACTTTAGCGGTCATTTTATCATTGTGTGACACAGATTTGGGTAACAACACCACAAAGTTCCTAAGTTTCTAAAGATTAAATGGAACCGTTTAAGTAAAAGGACTCGGCATGGTGCCAAGATGTTCAATACATGTTTATTGCCTTCTCTTTTTAAAATTTTTTTTTATTTTTTAACTTCTGGAAGAGGAGGGAGAACCTTCTCTCTTCCCCTCTATTTCTCTCCACTGCATTCAACTCAGATATTTGAGTCACCACAAAATGTAGTTTAAAAATCGTATATTAGAATATAAGCAACTTCCATTCACTTAATGATTAGAAAACTCAGTATTACAACATAGAAAACCAAACTTCAGATTCCCATGCACACAAATCTCCTTAGAGTGAAAAGCATTATGGAAACTTATCTAGGGAAGTACCCGGTGATTCTAAGGAACAAAGAACACTGTTGATATTAAATTAAGCTCCAAGACTTTGTATTCTAAGTTTATAGCTGAACTGGGGTTAACCTCATTCTTTTTTGAGTGCGGCTGCTCTTAGAAATTTCTTTTTCACTAGTCACTGCCAATCATACTGCAGTTATTGTGAAATAAAGAATCTTTTCTTTCAAAAAGCCACAATTCACATCATAACATGGGGCCCTTCAAAGAGCTTATAAAAGCTCCCGAGGCAGCTGCCTATCTTGGAGAACTGCCGAGAAGCAGCCTGCAAACCAAGACAGACTCCTGCCCATCCTGGGAAAGTGGGGGGTGGTGGGGGGGGTGCGGGGGAGGCTGGTGATTCTGACCAGGCATGGGCATGGCAAAAAACTGGCTGTGAGGTTGCAAGAATTTAATTTTCTTGCCTCTACATGTAACTGCTGGTTAGTTAGGACTGGGTGAATAAGTGGGATCCATTTGTACTATGAAAATATTTTGGGTTTGTGTGTGTGTATGCCAGCTCAGTAGAATGTAAAGATTTGCTTGAAAAATGTAGATTATATATATATATAATATATATAAAAGATTCTTTATTTCACAACTGCAATATGATTGGCAGTGATTAGTGAAAATGAAATTTCTAAAAAGAGCAATTGTACTCATAAAAGAATGATGCTAACCTCAGTTCAGTTATAAATATATATATTATTATATATATGTTATTATGCTTCTTTTTATATGTCAAAGTCCCTCTAACGTCTTCACTGAAGAAAACAACTGGAAGCTGTTTGTCAGACACACTAATGTTATATTTAATGAAGTTTGTATGGAGACATCTACATTCCTATAGTTGTTGTCCATAAATAACTCACTGAAACTTCTCATTCAGGAACTACTCCCCTATAGTAGAAGGTAGAAACTCTTTGGGGAAAAACATTTTTAAAAAATAGTTTTGACTATTAGGAACATACTAAGGTCACATTGACAATAACAAATGTTTCTAAGAGCATATGAAAAGTATCACAACATAATCAGAATTTCTGGATTCTGTTAAATTCAGAGTGAATATTGAGGGCTCTGAGCTGCTAGTGAGATGCGACAGCTGCTGGGAATCCACACAGATGTTGATTACAAACATACAGAATATGGATACGTACAATAATTACAGAAACAAATAACCAGGACAAAAAAGAATCCAGGTGGCATCTTTGAATTGGGAGAAAGTTTACTTTTTTCCTAATAAAACTAAGGGCTTCAAGAAGTGAGAAGCTGTGAAGTGCTTTGGTGAGCTAAACCCTAAAAGGAAAAATTCCCACAACACCTTGTATTTAAAAAAAGATACAATTTCAGAGGAAAAATATAAGAATCTTCAATAATAGAAAAAACAAACAAACATGAAATTGATTGCAAAAAGCAAGTGTGTAGGGCACGATGGCTCTTGTCTGTAATTCAAAGTACACTGGGAGGCCAGGGCTGGAGGATTGCTTGAATCTGGTAATTTGAGACCAGCCTGGGCAATGTAGTGAGGCCTTGTCTCTACAAAGAAGAGGTAAAAAAAAAAAAAAAAAAATTAGATGAGCATGATGGTGTGCACCTGTAGTCCCAGCTACTCAGGAAGCTGAGGTGGAAGGATTGCCTGAGCCCAGGAGGAGGTTGAGACTGCAGTGAGTCATAATCCTGACACTGTACTCCAGCCTGGGTGACAGAATGAGACCCCAATAAGGAAGGAAGGAAGGAAGGAAAGAAAGAGTGAGAGGGTAGAGGGAGGAAGAATCAAGAACCCTCAGGTAATCTCTGCCTTTCTTCCTCTTAGAGGCATCCTTTGTAAATGCCCCCTTCACAACCCCTTCTTATCTTCCTGCTTGCTGCAGACAGTTGGGCCTGCCCACTCACTCCATGGACACACTGGCCTTGTCTCCGTCAGCAGACCCCTTTAAATGCTGCGGGCTCTGACCACAGGCCCCAGGACTGCCTTTCCACTCCCAACCATGCCTGTTGCCTCCACTTTTCTCCTCCTAGTTCTAGAAAAATCAGCTCTATAACTCTTATAGTAACTGCTTTTTCCCCTCACCTCCTGCACTCTTGGGATGCTTGGTGAAACGCCCTCCTTTGGTAATTCATGCCATTTGACCTGCTTTGACTCTAAGCTCTGCAGTCTTATTTGTATTTAGATTTAAATTTTTCAATTTGATTTAGAGTAGGCAATATAGAGCAGTGCTTAAGCAAATGGTCTCTGATGATAGACTTGCTGACTTTGAGTCCTGGCTCGAACACTTCCACAAGCTGTCTCACTTTGGGCAATTACTTAATTTCTCTGTACAGTGATTTCTTCATCTAAAAAGAAGAGAAGAATGAAGTCACCTAACTCATAGGATTGTCACAAGGAGTGGAAAGTTAATGCACACGAAAGTACTTAGAATAGCCAAGAGAGGCAGTTTCATGCCTGCAATCCCAGCACGTTGGAAGATGGAGGTGAAAGGACTGCCTCAACCAAGGGCTCAAGTTCAGCCAGGGCAGCTTGGCAAGATCTCAGCTCTACAATTAAAAAAAAAAAAAAAGGAGTCAGGTGTGGTGGTGCATGCCGGTAGTTCCAGTCACTTAGATGACTGAGGCGGAAGGATTGCCTAAGCCTAGCAGGTCAAGGTTGTGAGCGTGCCACTGTACTCCAGCTTGAGTGACAGAGTTTGATTCAAAAAAAGAAAAAAGTACTTACAACAGTAGACACAGGATAATTATTAGTTATTTTGGCATCAACTGCAGCTTCAGATATGAGATGCTTTGTGCACCGTCTTCTGCCTCTAAGCTGGCTGGTCCAGCCTCCCCGGATTCCTTCTATCTCTACCACCACCAGAGGGGCGATCAAAGGATCCTCCTCTAATGGAGCTGTTTGCCTTCAACTCCCATCCAACTCCCATCTTCAATTGCCAATATGCTGCCCACGGTGGGGAGGAGAAGGAAAAAGAAGTGAAACTGAGCACCTGTGATGTGGCAGACCTGAGCTAGCCGCACTCATACTTCCTACTTCATGCAATTTCCCTAAGGGTCCTAGGAAACCAAATGCGATCACTGGCCCTTCTCTGAATTTTTATTAAAAACAAACCACCGGCTGGGCTTGGTGGCTCAACCTGTAATCCCGTGCCTTTGGGAGGCTGAGGTGAGTGGATTGCCTGAGCCTGCGGGTTCGAGACCCGCCTGGGCAGCGAGACCTCATCTCTACAATAAATCAAAAATTCAGCCGGGCGTGGTAGCGCATGCCTGTAGTTCTGGCTACTTGGAAGGCTGAGGCGGAAGGATCGCCGGAGCCCAGCAGGTGAGGCTGCGGTGGCGGGGAGGGACCACTGCACTCCAGTCTGGGCGACAGAGTGAGACTCCAACTCAAAAATAAATAAATAAAAATAAATAAATAAATAAAAACAAACCACCTATAAAAAGACATCTTTGAGACAAATGGGGAAATGGAATATGAGCTGTCCACAGGAAACACATGTTGGAGAACACTGTAAGCATTTTTAAGTTTTGTTAAATGTGACTGTGTCATGGAGGTTGTATTTTTTTAAGTTGCCCTTTTCCGCCAGAAATTCATAGTGATGTTCTTACAGGTGAGACGGCATGAGAACTGGGATGGACAAGAAAATATTCCACTGGTGTTCCGTCCCAAGAAATGTGTGGTGGCTAGATAATACGATAATGGTACTACTTGGATAATTTTTGAAGACTTATGAAGGAACAAGGGGTATTATCCTTTCTATATTTCTTGTATGTTTGAAAACCCCCCAAAATATTTTTAAAACAATTTTAAAAGAAGGAATCTCATTTACAAATGAGGAAACATGAGGTCCCTATAGGTTAAGTAAGCCAAGGTCACAGATCCAGTGTTGAAAGCTCTGTTGAGTTCATGCCAAATTCTGAAGAGTGGCTTTTCTAACCTTGCTGCACTGTCCTTCTCTTTCTTTCTTTTTGAGTCGAGGTCTCACTCAGTTTCCCAGGCTGGCGCACAGTGAAATGATCATGGCTCACTGCAGCCTTGACCTCCTGGGCTCAGGTGATCCTTCCACCTCAGCCTTCCTAATGCAACCTCCCACCAACCCTCAGTCTAGACAGAAGAATCCTGGATTCATTCTTTAAAAAAAAAAAAATCTACCATTAATATTATTTTTGATTGGCAAGTCATAGTAATATACATTAACAGGGTACAAAGTGGTGTTCTGACATATGTATAGAATGGGACATGATTAAATCAAGCTAATTAGCGTATCCATTACCTTGCTTATTTATCACTTTTCATGTGAGACATTTGAGATTTACTCTTAGCTATTTTGAAACATATAATACAGTATTACTGGCTATTGTCAACCCGATGTGCATCAGATCTCTTATCACTCTGAAACTTTGTATCCTTTGATCAATGACTCCCCATTTCCTCCCTCTCCCCACCCCCAGCCAAGTCACTGGTAATATCATTCCACCATCTCCTTCTATAAGTTCCACTTCATTAGATTCCTCATAGAAATGAGATCATGTATCATTTGCTTTCTGTGCCCGGCTCTTTTCACTTAGCACCATGTCTTCTGGATTCATCCATGCTATCGCAGATATCAGTATTTCCCCCCTTTATGTTTCATTTTATTTTATTTTAGAGACGGTGTCTGGTTCTGTTGTCCAGGCTGGAGTGCAGTGGCACAATCACGGTTCAATGTAAACTCAACCTCCTGGGTTCAAAGGATCCTTTCGCCTCAGCCACCTGAGTAGCTGGGACTACAGGCATGTACCACCACATCTGGTTAATTTTTGTATTTTTTGTAGAGATGGGATCTCACTCTGTTGCTTAGGCTAGTCTTGAATTCCTAGCTTAAAGTGATTCTTCCACTCCGGCTTCCCAAAGTACTGGGATTACAGGCATGACCCACTATGCCTGGCCTGATTTTCCCCATTTTAAAGACTGAACAGTATTCCATTTTGTATGTGTGTGTGTGTGTGTGTGTGTGTGTGTGTGTGTGTGTGTGTGTGTGTGTG